>NW_028135000.1:0-112000 GCF_964662115.1 Mustela nivalis
TCTGTCCCCACAGCCTGGCAAACACAGCCTCTAGGCTGGGTCCTCTGGAGCCATACCACAGGACCGTGCCTGCTCTCTCCTGGGAAACTGTGTCCATTCCTTTGGCCACACACCTCCAGAATATCAGAAACCTCAAGGCCCCAGAGGACATCCCAATACTGGGGGCCTCCCTGGACACAAAGGGGCCTTCGGACACCAGCTGAGCAGCTACTTCCACGAAGGCATGCACACAGATGTCAACAAAGATAGAAGGTTGAGCCGGACAGGCCCTTAGGCCCTAATCTCAACTCTTGCTTTGGTTTCCAGGTGTCACTCTTCAGAGGTCTTGGTTCGAAGAACAAGATATGGGGCTTTCCTGAGGCACTGAACAGAACTCCTCTGGTCTGCACATGGGAAGCTTCCTTGTTGGAGCCGTGTCAAACACCTCAGGTTGGAGAATCCTGCAGAGTCCCTGAGCCACCTCCACATTCCAAGGTCTCCCAGGCCACCAAGCCACAGTAGGACTCATCTTCAGGAGAGTCCATTTCAACTCTCCCCTCTGGGTAGCTCACCCAGGAGCCCGCAGATTGAGCCTGCCTTGTCCTGACTAAAGAGTGGGAATATGAGGTGGCGTTCCCAGGCATCCATGCTTAGACACCTGCTCTCGAGGCTTTCCGTATGGGGCCTCCTGGAACCATCCAATAGGAATTGACTGTCGTGCAAAAGGAAACCTTGAGGTTTGGAGTAGTTCCCAAATCCCATCGTAGGCAAACCTCCCTGGCCTCATGCAGCCCCCACACCCTTCAGGAAGAGGCCATGCTGGACAAAATCTCTAGCCTGAGGCACGTCTCATAGTTGACATGACCTCAGTGCAGGAGATCTCGATTCAGCCTCTGCAGAGTGGGCCTGCCGTGCCCTCGGTCCCAAACCTCACGCTAGCTTGTGTTTTCAGACTTCCTTCCTCACACTCCTGGCAAACAAGCCCTCCGGACTAGGAACTCCAGAACCACAACCCAGCCCAGTGTCTGCCCAACGGAAGAAAAACGTTTCCCTGTGGGGCTCTCCAGAAAACCCCGATGAGGATCAACCTGCTCGGGCCTCGACGGTACCCGAACTGGATAGGCTGCTCGGGGCACTCATGCTCTGTCAGACACAGCCTGAAGCCAGACGTCCAGACAGACAAGGATACAGCTTGCCGCACACACAGCACGTCGGACACACGATCGTCTTATGTCGTCACCTCTTCCTAACATTGGTTTTCAGATATCTGTACCTAGACATTATATCAATTCTCCACACAGCTGGGTATCGCAAGCACAAAGCAGATCTCCTCCTTCCCCATGGCTGTAAAGCTTGCTCTTGGCATGGAGTCACACCTTCAGGGTGGGAGAAACCTTCATGGGCCCTGATGCCACGCCCAAACTTGAGTGCTGCTTGGGCACAAATTCACACTGTGTCCCTCAGCATGAGCCCCATGTCAAAGAAAGGCCTGTCAGGGCCTGGACCAGGAGCCCGCATATGGGGCTTGCCAAGCCCCTATGCACCCAATCCTCACCAGGGTTTGAGTTTTCCAGTCGCCCCGCCCGTACCTGGGGCTCTGCTCTGGAATCCCTTGCTTGGAGAGACACATGAGCCAGACAACACGACTCCACCCTTCCCACAAAATGACCCCAAACTCTTGGGAGCTGGGACAAATCCCCAGAGAGAGATACTCGTCCACAGTCCCTGAGGCCACCCCTCCAATCCACGGCTATCCAGGACACAACATCCAGAGACTAAAGCCTGAAGGAACGCCTCCCACTCGTCCTTGTTTCAGAGGCCCAGGAGCTCCCCCTCGGGCTGTACATCCGGCCTGCCATACCCTAGGCGCCACTCATAAGCTGAGTTTGTGTTTTCAGACTTCTATGCCCACAGCCTGGACCCACACAACCTCCAGGCTAGGACTTCTGGAGCCACAGCGAAAGATTGTGCCTGCCCTCTCCAAGGAAAGTGTGCCCAATCCATTGACCACAACACTACAGGTTAGGGAAAAGCTCTAAGGGCCCTGAGGCCATCAATAATGTAGGCCACCCTGGACTAAGAGGGCCTCTCTGACACCAGCGGAGCAACTATCTCCACTTAGACTCTCAGACAGTGTCCCCAGAGACAGAAGGTAGAAATGGACAGGCCCCCAGGCCCTAATCTGAACCGTAGCTTTGGTTTCCATGTTTCCGTCCTCAGAGGACTGTTTTCGTAGACCAGCACACGGGGCTTTTCTGAGGCACCAAACCAAACCTCTCTCGTCTCCACATGGGGAGCTTTCTTGCTGGGGATGTATCAAACCCTTCAGGTAGGAGAGTTCCGCAGGGCCACTGAACAACCAGCACATTCCAAGGTCTCCATGGACCCAAACGCACATTATGACGCATCCTCAGGAGAGGCCATTTCAACTCAGCCCCCTGGGTAGTGTGCCCCAGAGGCAGCAGATTAAACATATATTGTTGCTAATGGCCAAACACACATGGTGACCCTCAGCGTGAGTACCTTATTCAAGTAACGCCTCTCAGTGACTGGACCAAGTGCCCGCATATGTGGCTTGCCTTGCCCATAGGCACCCAGGACTAACTAGGTGGTGTGTATTCCAGTTGAGGGAATCCACTGCTGTGCTCTAGAGTCCCTCTCCTGGTGGGTCCCCTGTGGCAGAAAACAGTACTCTTCCCTTCCCCCAGAATGAACCCAAATACTTGGGATCTTGGAAAATCCCCCGAGAGGAAGGCTCTTCCTCGGCCCCTGAAGCAACCCCTACCCTGAACGGCCACTGTGAACGCAACACCCAGAGACAAAAGCCTGAGCGACTGCCTCCCACTTGACCTCCTTTGATATCCAGAGGATCTCCCCTCACGGACTGGAGATCAGTCCTGCCATTACATTGGCCCCTAGCGGAGCCAAGTTTGCTTTTTCAGACATCTGTCCCCACAGCCCTGGCAAACACAGCCTCTAGGCTGGGTCCTCTGGAGACATACCACAGGACCGTGCCTGCTCTCTCCTAGGAAACTGTGTCCATTTCTTTGGCCACACACCTCCAGAATATGAGAAACCTCAAGGCCCCCGAGGACGTCCCAATACTGGGAGCCTCCCTGGACACACAGGGGCATTCGGACACAAGCTGAGCAGCTACCTCCACGAAGGCATGCACACAGATGTCAACAGAGATAGAAGTTTGAGCCGGACAGGCCCTTATACCCTAATCTCAACTCTTGCTTTGGTTTCCAGGTGTCACTCCTCAGAGGCTTTGGTTCGAAGTACAGGATATGTAGCTTTCCTGAGGCACTGAACAGAACTCAATGCAATGGATCCGATTAGTGCGTAGGGGCCTGTTCGTTCCTTTTTAACTCTGGGGACATGAGTCTATGGGTCTGAGTTTAGGTAGGTGCTCAGATGCTCTCAGATTACCCCTGTTTTCCCTGGAAGCCACAACTATTGGGTTGGCCTCAGTGCCTTTGGATGTTTATGCTATTAGTAAGGTTGTGGCCATTGGAATGGGCACATTCAATTCCCTTGGAGAGGGCAAGTAAAGTCCTCAGGTTTGGCTCCAGGGGCTTGAGCCTTTAGGGTGTGTAGGCCAGTGCAGTTTGGACAGTTGTCTGAAAACAGAAACTCGGCTTATGTTTTGGGTCATAGGTATTTTAGGACTGATCTACAGACCATGAGGAGAACACTTCGGGATATGAAAAAAGGGCGAGTATGAGGCTCTTGCTCAAGTTTTTGTGTCTGGATATCGTGACACTCGTGGTCCTTAAATTTCCGGGTGACTTCTTTGGAAACGGACGAGTCTTACTCTCTGGGGTTTCGGCCCTTTCCAAAGAGTTTGGGGTCATTCTGGGGATGGAAGAAGTCCGGTTTTTTTTTGTTGTTGATTTGTTTCGTTTTGTTTTACAACCTCAGATGTCCCACCAAATGAGGGATTCCAGAGTAGAGCCCTGGGGAGGGGCGACTGGGCAACCAGAAATCTGGTTAAAAATTGGGGCCGAGGGACATGTCAAGCCCATTATGACATCTTATGTTCCAGCCACTGAGAGGACTTACTAGAGGACAGGACTCACGCTGAGGTCACAATGCGTGTTTATGCTCTCGTCGCACTCAAGAATGGGCGGGGCCTCATGGTGAATGCTGTTTTCTCCTACTCTGAACGTTGGACAACATGCCAACCACAAGGTTTCTTGCCATGGGTCAGGAAGAGTTCTGATTTCTGCATTACAGTCACCCCTGGGCAGTGTATGGAGATAAGGTCTAGGTTCTGAAGCCTGAAAACTGAGGTAGGGAAGAGATGATGACCTAAGGTCATGGCGGGTCTGATGTGCTCAGTGTGCGGTCAGCTGTCTGGGTGTTGGTCAGGAGGTCCGGGCTCAGATTGTGTCAGACAGTGCATTAGTGCCCAGGTTAGACTATATAATTTGGGTACATTCGAGTGCCGTGTAGGTTGATCCTCATTTAAGCTGCCTGGGTAGCTCATGAGGCAATATATTTTTTCTAGAGGGCAGGCTGAGTGCTTCATTGTCGATCCGGGACTGCCAAACTTGAGGGCTTCGGGGCCAGGAGAGTGAGGACGGAAGTCTGAGAACACAAGCTAGACTTCGGATTCAGGGTGAGGGCACGGCAGGTACCCCCTAGAGTTCTGAAGCAATATCTCATGCATCTGAAGTCAGGGCGAGGATCAGACGTTGGCTCAGGTTGGAGTTTCTGTGCATGAAAGACCGTTCATGAAGGGAGCAGAATCTTGAGGCCATGGAGGTTTTCCACGTTGGGAGATGTGGGACGCCCCCTTCAAGGATTCCTTCTGCGGGACAATTGAGACCTGTTAGACAGCTCCAGGACATCCCATATGGAATGACTCCAGAGCACCGTTCAAGGATGGATGACTGAAAAGTCCGCCTCGCAATCCAATTGTCTCCTAGCAACAAGACAGTTTAGATCCAATGGATCTGCGGGAGCAACCGGGGTGGCTGAGTTGAAATGGAATTTCCTGAGGAATGGTCCTAATGTGTGATTGTGTCCATGAGGGCCTTGAAATGGGGAGGTGGCACCGGGACCCTGAAGTATTCTCCTAAGCTTTTGACATAGCTCCCATGCACAAGTTTCCTTGTGGAGACGAGATTTGTTCTGATGGGTGCCTCAGGCAATCCCCTCTGCTGGTATTGGAATCCAGGCTTTTGAGGAGACATGCCTGTAAACCAAAGCAATGGATCCAATAATGGCCTCGGGTCCTGTCTGTTTCAATCTTCTTCTCTGGGGACATCGATCTATGGTATGAGTGGAGGTAGATGCTCAGCTGGTATCAAACGCCCTTTTTTATTCTGTGCGACCTACACTATTGCGATGAACTCAGGGAGTTTGGAGGGTTCTCCTAATTTGTACGATTTTTGAGAATGGAATGGGCAGAATTCCCATGGATTGGGTGTGCGCAGTCCTAATGTGTGGCTCCAGGGGCCCCAGCCTGGAAGGAGTGTGGCCCAGGACTTTGAGGTCAGATGTCTGAAAACACAAACTCAGCTTAGGTTTGGGGACGTAGGGATGGCACACCCGATCTACAAACCATGAGAAGAACTCTTCAGGATATGAAGAATGAGCGAGTCTGAGGCGCTTGCTCAGGCTTTTGTCTCTGGATTTTGTATCAGCGATGGCCGTGGGATGTTGGGAAGGCCTCATGGGACACGGACGAAATACCTCTCTGTGGATTTGGCGCGATACCAATTGTTTTTCGTCAATCTGTGGGATGGGAGGACTCCTGCCAGGGTTGTTACCTCAGGTGTCCCACCAAAAGAGGAATTCCAAAGCAGAGCCCTGGGGAAGAGTGAAGGGACAAACTGAAATATGGTTAAAAATTGGGGCCTAGGGGCATGGCAAGCCCAATACGCTGTCTCTTCATCCAGCCACTGAGAGGCCTTACCTGAGGACTTGGCTCAGGCTGAGGGTCACAATGTGTGTTTGTGACCAATGTGGCCTGCATCCATGGGCTGGGCCTCATGGGCCACACGGGTTTCAACTACGCAGCACGTTGGACAACATGCCATCCACAAGGTTTCTTGCCATGGGGAAAGAGTTCTGATTTCTGCATCATTTTCAAACCAGGGCAGTGATTGGAGATCAGGCCTAGGTTCTGAAGCCTGGAAACCGAGGTTGAGAAGAGATAACAACCTAAGGCCATGGCGGGTCCGATGTGCTCAGTGTGCGGCCAGCTGTCTGGGTGGGGCCAGGAGGTCCAGGCTCAGGCTGGGTCAGAAAAGGCAATAGTGCCTAGGTCAGCCTATATATTTGGTGTACAACCGAATGGCGTGCAGGTGATTCTCATTTGGGGTTTCTGGGCAGCCCAGGAGGGCAATGTTTTTTTTTTTTTCTGGAGAGAAGGCAGAGTGCGGCATTGTAGTTCTGGATTGCCAAAATGGAGGGATTGTGGGCCAGTAGTCGGAGGACAGAAGTCTGAGAACCCAAGCTAGACCTAGGTTTCTGGGTGAGGATATGGCAGGCTCAATCTACAGACCTCAATCTAGATCTCGTGCATCTGAAGTCAGGGCAAGGGTCAGACGATCGCTCAGATTGGACTTTCTGTCCCTGATGGCCCCTTCTTGAAGGGGGGTGAGTGGATCACGAGGCCATGGGGGTTTTCCCACGATGGGAGTTGTGAGAAGCTCCAAACTGCCAAGACTCTTCTGCAGGAAAATTGAGACCTGTTGGTTGTCTCCAGGCCAACGATTCCGAGCTGGGTTCTAAGGATGAATGGCTGGGTAGCCCACCACGCATTCCAATTGTCTCCAAGCAAGAAGACAGGTTAGATCTGCTGGATGTGGGGGAGCAACCGAGGAGGTTTAGTTGAAATGGACTCTCCTGTGGATGTGTCCTAATATGTTTTTGTGTCTATGGAGATTTTGGAATGAAGCGGTGGCACTGGGGCCCGGAAGGGTTCTCCTAAACAGAGGCTTTGACACAGCTCCAACGTGCATGTTTCCCATGTGTAGATGAGATTTGTTCTGATGGGTGAGTCAAGAAAAAGCCATATGCTGGTATTGAAATTCATGCCTCTGAGGAGAGATGACTAGAAAACAAAGCAATGGATCCGATTAGTGCCTAGGGGCCTGTTCGTTCTTTTTTTCCTCTGGGGACTTCTGTCTACAGGTCCGCGTGCCGGTAGGTGCTCAGACGGGCTCAGATTGACCATGTTTGTCCTGGGAAGCCACAATATTGTGATGGCCTCAGGGCCTTGGAGGTTTGTACTCTTAGTAGGGTTGTGGCCATTGGAATGGGCACATACAATTCCCTTGGAGAGGGCAAGTATAGTCCTTAGGTTTGGCTCCAGGGGCCTGAGCCTGTAGGGTGTGTAGGCCAGAGCTGTTTGGACAGTTGTCTGAAAACACAAACTCGGCTTATGTTTCGGGTCATAGGTATGGCAGGACTGATCTACAGTTCATGAGGAGAACACATCGGGATATGAAAAAAGGGCGAGTGTGAGGCTCTTGCTCAAGTTTTTGTCTCTGGATATCGTGTCACTCGTGGTCTTGAAATTTCCGGGTGACTTCATGGGAAAAGGACGAGTCTTACTCTCTGGGGGTTCGGCCCCTTCCAAAGAGTTTGGAGTCAGTCTGGGGATGGAAGAAGTCCGTTTTTTTTTTTTTTTTTTATTTGTTTCGTTTTGTTCTTCAACCTCAGATGTCCCACCAAATGAGGGAGATTCCAGAGTAGAGCCCTGGTCAGGGGCGACTGGGCAACCAGAAATCTGGTTAAAAATTGGGTCCTAGGGACATGTCAAGCCCATTATGACAACTAATGGTCCAGCCACTGAGAGAACTTACTAGAGGACAGGACCTACGCTGAGGTCACAATGCGTGTTTATGCTCTCGTCGCACTCAAGAATGGACGGGTCCTCAGGGTGAATGCTGTTTTCTCCTACACTGAACTTTGGACAACATGCCAACCACAAGGTTTCTTGCCATGTGTCAGGAAGAGTTCTGATTTCTGCATCACAGTCACCCCTGGGCAGTGATTGGAGATAAGGTCTAGTTTCTGAAGCCTGAAAACTGAGGTAGGGAAGAGATGATGACCTAAGGTCATGGCCGGTCTGATGTGCTCAGTGTGCGGTCAGCTGTCTGGGTTTTGGTCAGGAGGTCCGGGCTCATTTTGTGTCAGACAGTGCATTAATGCCCAGGTTAGACTATATAATTTGGGTACATTCGAGTGCCGTGTAGGATTATCCTCATTCATTCTGCCTGGGCAGCTCATTAGGCAATATATTTTTTCTAGAGTGCAGGCAGGGTGCTTCATTGTCGGTACGGAATTGCCAAACTTGAGGGCTTCTGGGCCAGGAGAGTGAGGACAGAAGTCTGAGAACACAAGCTAGACTTCGGATTCAGGGTGAGGGTACGGCAGGTACACCCTGCAGATCTGAACCACTATCTCATGCATCTGAAGTCAGGGCGAGGATCAGACGTTGGCTCAGGTTGGAGTTTCTGTGCATGACGGCCCCTTCATGAAGGGAGCCGAATCTCGAGGCCATGGAGGTTTTCCACGTTGGGAGATGTGGGACGCCCCCTTCAAGGATTCCTTCTGCGGGACAATTGAGACCTGTTGGACAGCTCCAGGACATCCCATATGGAATGACGCCAGAGCACCATTCAAGGATGGATGCCTGGAGGTCCGCCTCACATTTCAATTGTCTCCTAGGAACAAGACAGTTTAGATCCAATGGATCTGCGGGTGCAACCGGGGTGGCTAATTTGAAATGGACTTTCCTGAGGATGGGTCCTAATGTGTGTTTGTGTCCATGAGGACCATGGAATGGGGCGGTGGCACCGGGACCCTGAAGTATTCTCCTAAGCTTTTGACATAGCTCCCATGCACAAGTTTCCTTGTGGAGACGAGATTTGTTCTGATGGGTGCCTCAGGAAATCCCCTCTGCTGGTATTGGAATCCAGGTTTTTGAGGAGACATGCCTGTAAACCAAAGCAATGGATCCGATAATGGCCTCGGGTCCTGTCTCGTTCAATCTTCTTCTCTGGGGACATCCATCTATGGTCTGAGTGGAGGTAGATGCTCCGCTGGTATCAACCGCCCTTTTTTGTCCCGGGCGACCTACACTATTGGGATGGCCTCAGGGACTTTGGAGGGTTCTCCTAATTTGTACGATTTTTGACAATGGAATGGGCAGAATTCCCATGGATTGGGTGTGCGCAGTCCTAATGTGTGGCTCCAGTGGCCCCAGCCTAGAAGGAGTGTGGCCCAGGACTTTGAGGTCAGATGTCTGAAAACACAAACTCAGCTTAGATTTGGGGACGTAGGTATGACACGCCCGATCTACAAACCATGAGAAGAAAGCTTCTAGGATATGAAGAATGAGCGAGGCTATGGCGCTTGCTCAGGCTTTTGTCTCTGGATTTCGTATCAGCGATGGCCGTGGGATGTTGGGGAGGCCTCATGGGCCATGGACGAATCTTCCTCTCCCAGGATTTGACACGATCCCAATAGTTTTTAGTCAAATTGTGGGATGGGAGGACTCCTTTCAGGTTTGTTACCTCAGGTGTCCCACCAAAAGAGGAATTCCAAAGCAGAGCCCTGGGGAAGAGTGAAGGGACAACCCGAACTATGGTTAAAACTTGGGCCTAGGGGCATGGCAAGCCCAATACGCTGTCTCTTCATCCAGCCACTGAGAGGCCTTACCTGAGGACTGGGCTCAGGCTGAGGGTCACAATGTGTGTTTGTGACCAATGTGGCCTGCATCCATGGGCTGGGCCTCATGGGCCACACGGGTTTCAACTACGCAGCACGTTGGGCAACATGCCATCCACAAGGTTTCTTGCCACGGGGAAAGAGTTCTGATTTCTGCATCATTTTCAAACCAGGGCAGTGATTGGACATCAGGACTAGGTTCTGAAACCTGGAAACCGAGGTTGAGAAGAGATGACGACCTAAGGCCATGGCGGGTCCGATGTGCTCAGTGTGCGGCCAGCTGTCTGGGTGGGGCCAGGAGGTCCAGGCTCAGGCTGGGTCAGAAAAGGCAATAGTGCCTAGGTCAGCCTATATATTTGTTGTACAGCCGAATGGCGTGCAGGTGATCCTCATTTGGGGTTTCTGGGCAGCCCAGGAGGGCAATGTTTTTTTTTCTGGAGAGAAGGCAGAGTGCGGCATTGTAGTTCTGGATTGCCAAACTGGAGGGATTGTGGGCCAGTAGTCTGAGGACGGAAGTCTGAGAACCCAAGCTAGACCTAGGTTTCTGGGTGAGGATATGGCAGGCTCAATCTACAGACCTCAATCTAGATCTCGTGCATCTGAAGTCAGGGCAAGGATCAGACGATCGCTCAGATTGGACTTTCTGTCCCTGATGGCCCCTTCTTGAAGGGGGGTGAGTGGATCACGAGGCCATGGGGGTTTTCCTACGATGGGAGTTGTGAGAAGCTCCAAACTGCCAAGACTCTTCTGCAGGAAAATTGAGACCTGTTGGTTGTCTCCAGGCCAACGATTTTGAGCTGGGTTCTAAGGATGGATGGCTGGGTAGCCCACCACGCATTCCAATTGTCTCCAAGCAAGAAGACAGGTTAGATCTGCTGGATGTGGGGGAGCAACCGAGGAGGTTTAGTTGAAATGGACTCTCCTGTGGATGTGTCCTAATATGTTTTTGTGTCTATGGAGACCTTGGAATGAAGCGGTGGCACTGGGGCCCGGAAGGGTTCTCCTAAACAGAGGCTTTGACACAGCTCCAACGTGCATGTTTCCAATGTGTAGATGAGATTTGTTCTGATGGGTGAGTCAAGAAAAAGCCATATGCTGGTATTGAAATTCATGCCTCTGAGGAGAGATGACTGGAAAACAAAGCAATGGATCCGATTAGTGCCTAGGGGCCTGTTCGTTCTTTTTTTCCGCTGGGGACATCAGTCTACGGGTCCGAGTGCCGGTAGGTGCTCAGACGGGCTCAGATTGACCCTGTCTCCCTGGGAAGCCACAATATTGTGATGGCCTCAGGGCCTTGGAGGTTTATACTCTTAGTAGGGTTGTGGCCATTGGAATGGGCACATACAATTCCCTTGGAGAGGGCAAGTACAGTCCTTAGTTTTGGCACCAGGGGCCTGAGCCTGTAGGGTGTGTAGGCCAGAGCTGTTTGGACAGTTGTCTGAAAACACAAACTCGGCTTATGTTTCGGGTCATAGGTTTGGCAGGACTGATCTACAGACCATGAGGAGAACACATCAGGATATGAAAAAAGGGCGAGTGTGAGGCTCTTGCTCAAGTTTTTGTCTCTGGATATCGTGTCACTTTTGGTCTTGAAATTTCCGGGTGACTTCATGGGAAAAGGACGAGTCTTACTCTCTGGGGGTTCGGCCCCTTCCAAAGAGTTTGGGGTCAGTCTGGGGATGGAAGAAGTCCGTTTTTTTTGTTGTTGTTGTTGTTGATTTGTTTCGTTTTGTCACAAACACACATTTAACCCTCAGCCTGAGCCCAGTCCTCAGGTAAGTCGTCTCAGTGGATGGATGAGGAGTGAGCATATTGGACTTGTCATGCCCCTAGGCCCAATTTTTAACCATAGTTCGGGTTGTCCCTTCACTCTTCCCCAGGGCTCTGCTTTGGAATTCCTGTTTGGGTAGGACACCTGAGGTAACAAACCTGAAAGGAGTCCTGCCATCCTACAGATTGACGAAAAACAATTGGGATCGGGCCAAATCTACAGAGATGAAGACTCGTCCATGGGCCATGAGGCCTCCCCGCCATTCCCCGGCCATCGTTTGTACAAAATCCAGAGACAAAAGGGTGAGCAAGTGCCTCAGATTCGCTCTTTCTTCATATCCTGAAGAGTTCTTCTCATGGTTTGTACATCAGGCTTACCATACCTATGTCCCCAAACCTAAACTGAATTTCTGTTTTTAGACTTCTATCCTCAAAATCCTGTGCCACTCACCCTCCAGGTTGGGGCCCCAGAATCTCCAACATGAGCCAACGTCTGATCCTCGCCCTGATATCAGATGCATGAGATATTGGTTCAGATCTGCAGGGGGTACCTGCTGTGTCCTGGTCCTGAAGCCCAAGTCTATCTTGTGTTCTCAGACTTCCGTCCTCACACTCCTGGCCCTGAAGCCCTCAAGTTTGGCAATTCCGGACCGACAAAGAAGCACTCTGCCTGCCCTCTAGAAAAAAATACATTGCCCAATGAGCTGCCCAGACAGCTTAAATGAGGATAAACGTACTCGGCTCTCGACTGTACCCAAATTATATAGTATAACCTGGGCACTAATTCACTGTCTGACACAACCTGAGCCCAGACCTCCTGAGCAACACCCAGACAGCTGAACGTACCCTGAGCACATCAGACCGGCCATGGCCTTAGGTCATCATCTCTTCCCTACCTCAGTTTTCAGGCTTTAGATACTAGACCTTATCTCCAATCACTGCCCAGGGGTGACTGTGATGCAGAAATCAGAACTCTTCCTGACCCATGGCAAGAAACCCTGGGGTTGGCATGTTGTCCAACATTAAGTGTAGGAGAAACCAGCATTCACCGTGAGTCCCCGCACATTCTAGAGTGAGACGAGGCATAAACAGGCATTGTGACCCTCAGCGTGAGTCTGTCCTCTAGTAAGGCCTCTCAGTGGCTGGACCATTAGAGGTCATAATGGACTTCACAAGTCCTAGGTCCCAATTTTTAACCATATTTCTGTTTATCCAGTCGCCCCTCCCCAGGGCTCTACTCTGAAATCCCTCATTTGGTTGGACACCTGAGGTTAAAAAACAAAACACAACAAAACACAACAACAACAACAAAAAAACGGAATTTTTCCATCCCCAGAATGACCCCAAACTCTTTGAACGGGGCCAATCCCCCAGAGAGTAAGACACGTCCATTTCCCATGAAGACACCCGGAAATTTAACGACCATGGGTGACACGATGTCCAGAGACAAAAACTTGGGCAAGAGCATCACACTCGCCCTTTTTTCATATCCCAAAGAGTTCTCCTCATAGTCTGTAGATCAGTCCTGCCATATCTATGACCCGAAACTTAAGCCGAGTTTGTGTTTTCAGACAACTGTCCAAACAGCTCTGGCCTACACACCCTACAGGCTCAGACCCCTGGAGCCAAACCTGAGGACTGTACTTGTACTCTCCAAAAAATGGTATGTGCCCATTCCAAAGGCCACACCCTACTAATAGGATAAAACTCCAAAGTCCATGAGGCCATCCTAATAGTTGCGGCTTCCCAGGACAAACAGGGGCAATCTGAGCCCATCTGAGCACCTACCTGCACTCCGACCCGTAGACTGATGTCCCCAGAGGTAAAAAGGAACGAACAGGCCCCTAGGCACTAATCGGATCCATTACTTTGGTTTCCAGGCATCTCTCCTCAGAGGCCTGGATTTCAATACCAGCATATGGCTGTTTCTTGACTCACCCATCAGAACAAATCTCATCTACAAATGGGAAACATGCACGTTTGAGCTGTGTCAAAGCCTCTCTTTAGAGAACCCTTCAGGGCCCCAGTGCCACCGCATAATTCCAAGGTCTCCATAGACACAAAAACATATTAGAACACATCCACAGGAGAGTCCATTTCAACTCAGCCTCCTCGGTTGCTCCCCCACATCCAGCAGAACTAACATGTCTTGTTGCTTGGGGACAATTGGAATGCGAGGTGGTCTACCCAGCCATCCATCCTTAGAACCCTGCTCAGAATCGTTGGCCTAGAGACAACCAACAGGTCTCAAAGGTCCTGCAGAATTATCTTTGCAGTTTGGAGCTTCTCACAACTCCCATCGTGGGAAAAACCCCATGGCCTCGTGATCCACCCACCCCCCCCTTCAAGAAGGGACCATCACGGACAGAAAGTCCAACCTGAGCATTCGTCTGATCCTTGCCCTGACTTCAGTTGCACGAGATCTCATTTGAGTTCTGTAGATTGTGCCTGCCATATCCTCACCCAGAAACATAGGCCTAGCTTGGGTTCACAGACTTCCGTCCTCAGATTATTGGCCCACAAGCCCCCAAGTTTGGCAATCCAGAACTACAATGCCGCACTCTGCCTGCCCTCCAGCAGAAAAATATTGCCTTCCTGGGCTACCCAGAAACCCCAAATGAGGATCAACCTGCACGCCATTTGGCTGTACCCCAAATATATAGGCTGACCTGGGCACTATTGCCCTTTCTGACCCTGCCTGAGCCTGGACCTCCTGGCCCCACCCAGACAGCTTGCCGCACACTGAGCACATCGGACCCGCCATGGCCTTAGGTCGCCATCTCTTCTCAACCTCGGTTTCCAGGCTTCAGAACCTAGGCCTGATCTCCAATCTCTGCCCTGGTTTGAAAATGATGCAGAAATCAGAACTCTTTCCCCATGGCAAGAAACCTTGTGGTTGGCATGTTGTCCAACGTGCTGTGTAGTTGAAACCAGTGTGGCCCATGAGGCCCCCCCATTCTTCCGGGCCACATTGGTCACAAACACACATTGTGACCCTCAGCCTGAGCCCAGTCCTCAGGTAAGGCCTCTCAGTGGCTGGATGAAGAGACAGCATATTGGGCGTGCCATGCCCCTAGGCCCCAATTTTTAACCTTAGTTCGGGTTCTCCCTTCACTCTTCCCCAGGGCTCTGCTTTGGAATTCCTCTTTTGGTGGGACACCTGAGGTAACAAACCTGAAAGGAGTCCTCCCATCCCACAGATTGAAGATAAACAATTGGGATCGCACCAAATTCACAGAGAGGAAGATTCGTCCATGGCCCTTGAGGACTCCCCAACATTCCATGGCAATTGCTGATACAAAATCCAGCAACAAAAGCCTGAGTAAGCGACTCAGACTCGCTCATTCTTCATAGCCTGAAGAGTTCTTCTCATGGTTTGTATTGGGCGTGCCATGCCTACGTACCCAAACCTAAGCTGAGTTAGTGTTTCCAGACTTCTGTCCTCAAAGATCTGGGCCACACTCCCTCCAGGATGAGGCCCCTGGAGCCACACTCCCTCCAGGATGAGGCCCCTGGAGCCACACATTAGGACTGTGCCCACCCAATCCATGGGAATTCTGAACATTCCATTGTCAAAAATCGTACAAATTAGGAGAACCCTCCTAAGTCCCTGAGGCCATCCCTATAGTGTAGGTCGCCTGGGACAAAAAAGGGCGGTTGATACCAGCTGAGCATCTACCTCCACTCATACCATAGATGGATTTCCCCAGAGAAGAAGATTGAATCAGACAGGACCCGAGGCCATTTTCGGATCCATTGCTTTGGTTTACAGGCATGTCTCCTCAAAATCCTTGATTCCAATACCAGCAGAGGGGATTTCCTGAGGCACCCATCAGAACATTTCTCGTCTCCACAAGGAAACTTGTGCATGGGAGCTATGTCCAAAGCTTAGGAGAATACTTCAGTGTCCCGGTGCCACCGCCCCATTCCAAGGCCATCATGGACACAAACACACATTAGGCCCCATCCTCAGGAAAGTCCATTTCAACTCAGCCACCCCGGTTGCTCCCACAGATCCATCGGATCTAAACTGTCTTGTTGCTAGAAGACAATTGGAATGCGAGGCGTACTTCCCAGGCATCCATCCTCGAACGGTGCTCTGGAGTCATTCCATATGGGATGTCCTGGAGCTGTCCAACAGGTCTCAATTGTCCCACAGAAGGAATCCTTGAAGGGGGCAACCCACATCTCCCAACGTGGAAAACCTCCATGGCCTCGAGATTCCGCTCCCTTCATGAAGGGGCTGTCATGCACAGAAACTCAAAACTGAGCGAACGTCTGATACTCGCCCTGACTTCAGATGCAAGAGATATTGGTTCAGATCTGCAGGGGGTACTGCCGTGCCCTCACCTTTAATCCGAAGTTTAGCTTGTGTTCTCACACTTCCGTCCTCACTCTCCTGGCCCCGAAGCCCTCAGGTTTGGTAATTCCGTACTGACAATGAAGCACTCTGCCTGCCCTCTAGAAAAAATATATTCACTAATGAGCTCCCCAGGCAGCATAAATGAGGATAAACCTACACGGCACTCGAATGTACCCAAATTATATAGTCTAACCCGGGCACTAATGCAATGTCTGACACAACCTGAGCCCGGACCTCCTGACCAACACCCAGAGAGTTGACCGAACACTGAGAACATCCAAAACGCCATGGCCTTAGGTCATGATCTCTTCCCTACCTCAGTTTTCAGGCTTCAGAACCTAGACCTTATCTCCAATCACTGCCCAGGGGTGACTGTGATGCAGAAATCAGAACTCTTCCTGACCCATGGCAAGAAACCATGTGGTTGGCATGTTGTCCAACGTTCAGTGTAGGAGACAACAGCATTCACCCTGAGGCCCCGCCCATTCTTGAGTGCGATGAGAGCATAAACACGCATTGTGACCTCAGCGTGAGACCTGTACTCTTGTAGTCCTCTCAGTGGCTGGACTATTAGATGTCATAATGGGCTTGACATGTCCCTAGGCCCCAATTTTTAACCAGATTTCTGGTTGTCCAGTCGCCCCTCCCCAGGGCTCTCCTCTAGAATCCGTCATTTGTGGGACATCTGAGGATGAAAAACAAAACGAAACAAATCAACAACAAAAAAACTGACTTCTTCCATCTCCAGAATGACCCCAACTCTTTGGACAGGGCCGAAACCCCAGAGAGTAAGACTCGTCCATTTCCCATGAAGTCACCAGGAAATTTCACGACCATGTGTGACACGATATCCAGAGACAAAAACTTGATCAAGAGCGTCACACTTGCCCTTTTTTCATATCCCGAAGAGTTCTTCTTATGGTCTGTAGATCAGTCCTGCCATACCTATGCCCCGAAACATAAGCCGAGTTTGTGTTTTCAGACAACTGTCCAAACAGCTCTGGCCTACACACCCTACAGGCTCAGGCCCCTGGAGCCAAACCTGCCCTCTCCAAGGGAATTGTATGTGCCCATGCCAATGGCCACAGCCCTACTAATAGAATAAACCTCCAAAGTCCCTGAGGCCATCCCAAAAGTTATGGTTTCCCAGGACAAACAGGAGCAATCTGAGCCCATCTGAGCACCTACGTGCACTCAGACCCGTAGACTGATGTCCCCAGAGGTAAAAAGGAACGAACAGGCCCCTAGGCACTAATCGAATCCATTGCTTTGGTTCCCAGGCATCTCTCCTCAGAGACCTGGATTTCAATACCAGCATTTGGCTGTTTCTTGACTCATCCATCAGAACAAATCTCATCTACACATGGGAAACATGCACGTTGGAGCTGGGTCAAAGCCTCTATTTTGGAGAACCCTTTAGGGCCCCAGTGCCACCGCTTCATTCCAAGGTCTCCATAGACACAAAAACATATTAGGACACATCCACAGGAGTGTCCATTTCAACTCAGCCTCCTCGATTTCTCCCCCATATCCAGCAGATCTAACCTGTCTTGTTGCTTGGAGACAATTGGAATGCTAGTGGGCTACCCAGCCATCCATCCTTAGAATCCTACTCGGAATCATTGGCCTGGAGCCCACCAACAGGTCTAAATTGTCCTGCAGAAGAATCTTTACAGTTTGGAGCTTCTTACAACTCCCATCGTGGGAACCCCCCCCCCCATCAAGAAGGGGCCATCAGGGACAGAAAGTCTATCCTGAGCGATCTTCTCATCCTTGCCCTGACTTCAGATGCATGAGATCTCGATTAAGGGCTGTAGATTGTGCCTGCCATATCCTCACCCCGAAACCTAGGCCTAGCTTGGCTTCTCAGACTTCCGTTATAAGACTACTGGCCCACAAGACCTCCAGTTTGGCAATCCAGAACTACAATGCCGCACTCTGCCTGCCCTCCAGAAGAAAAACATTGCCCTCTGGGGCTACACAGAAACCCCAAATGAGGATCAACCTGCACGCCATTCGGCTGTACCCCACATATATAGGCTGCCCTGGGCACTATTGCCCATTCTGACCCAGGCTGAGCATGGACCACCTGGTCCCACCCAGACAGCTGGCCGCACACTGAGCACATTGTACCTGCCATGGCATACGTCGTCATCTCTTCTCAACTTCGGGGTCCAGGCTTCAGAACCTAGACCTGTTTTCCAATCACTGCCCTGGTTTGAAAATGATGCAGAAATCAGAACACTTTCCCCATGGCAAGAAACCTTGTGGTTAGCATGTTCTCCAAAGTTCAGAGTAGTTGTAACCAGTGTGGCCCATGAGGCCCCACAATGCTTGCAGGCCACATTGGTCACAAACACACAAGGTGACCCTCAGCCTGAGCCCAGTCCTCAGGTAAGGCCTCTCAGTGGCTGGATGAAGAGAGAGCATATTGGGCTTGCCATGCCCCTGGGCCCCAATTTTAACCATAGTTCGAGTTGTCCCTTCACTCTTCCCCAGGGCTCTGCTTTGGAATTCCTCTTTTGGTGGGACACCTGAGGTAACAATCCTGAAAGGAGTCTTCCTATTCACAGATTGATGAAAAACTATTGGGATCGCGCCAAATCCACAGAGAGGAAGATTCGTCCACGGCCCATGAGGCCTCCCCAACATTCCATGGCAATTGCTGATACGAAATCCAGAGACAAAAGACTGAGCAAGCGCCTCAGCCTCGCTCATTCTTCATATCCTGAAGAGTTCTTCTCCTGGTTTGTAGATCGGGCATGCCATGCCTACCTCCCCAAACCTAAGCTGAGTTTGTGTTTTCAGAGTTCTGTCGCCAAAGTCCTGGGCCAAACTCCCTCCAGGCTGGGACCCCTGGAGCCACACATTAGGACTGTGCCCACCCAATTCATGGGAATTCTGACCATTCCATTGTCAAAAATCGTACAAATTAGGAGAACCCTCCAAAGTCCCTGCGGCCATTGCTATAGTGTAAGTCGCACGGGACAAAAAAGGGCGGTTGATACCAGCTGAGCATCTACTTCCACTCATACCATAGATGGATGTCCCCAGAGAAGAAGATTGAACCAGACAGGACCCGAGGCCATTATCGGATCCATTGCTTTGGTTTACAGGCATGTCTCCTCAAAAGCCTTGATTCCAATACCAGCAGAGGGGATTTCCTGAGGCACCCATCAGAACAAATCTCGTCTCCACAGGGAAACTTGTGCATGGGAGCTATGTCAAAAGCTTAGGAGAATACTTCAGGGTCCCAGTGCCACCGCCCCATTCCAAGGCCCTCATGGACACAAACACACATTAGGCCCCATTCAGGAAAGTCCATTTAAACTCAGCCACCCCGGTTGCTCCCACAGATCCATCGGATCTAAACTGTCTTGTTGCTAGAAGACAATTGGAATGCGAGGAGGACTTCCATGCATCCATCCTCGAATTGTGCTCTGGAGTCATTCCATATGGGATATAATGGAGCTGTCCAACAGGTCTCAATTGTCCCGCAGAAGGAATCCTTGAAGGGGGCATCCCACATCTCCCAACGTGGAAAACCTCCATGGCCTAGAGATTCCGCTCCCTTCATGAAGGGGACGTCATGCACAGAAACTCAAAACTGAGCCAACGTCTGATCCTTGCCCTGACTTCAGATGCAAGAGATATTGATTCAGATCTGCAGGGGGTTCCAGCCGTGCCCTCACACTGAATCCGAAGTCTAGCTTGTGTTTTCAGACTTCCGTCCTCACTCTCCTGGCCCCGAAGCCGTCAAGTTTGGCAATTCCGGACCGACAATGTAGCACTCTGCCTGCCCTCTAGATAAAATAGAATGCCTAATGAGCTGCCCAGGCAGCTTAAATGAGGATCAACCTACACGGCACTCGCATGTACCCAAATTATATAGTCTACCCCGGGCACTAATGCAATGTCTGACACAACCTGAGCCCGGACCTCCTGACCAACACCCAGAGAGTTGACCGAACACTGAGCACATCCAAAACGCCATGGCCTTAGGTCATCATCTCTTCCCTACCTCAGTTTTCAGGTTCAGAACCTAGACCTTATCTCCAATCACTGCCCACGGGTGACTGTGATGCAGAAATCAGAACTCTTCCTGACCCATGGCAAGAAACCTTGTGGTTGGCATGTTGTCCAACGTTCAGTGTAGGAGACAACAGCATTCACCCTGAGGCCCCGCCCATTCTTGAGTGCGATGAGAGCATAAACACACATTGTGACCTCAGCGTGAGACCTGTACTCTTGTAGTCCTCTCAGTGGCTGGACTATTAGATGTCATAATGGGCTTGACATGTCCCTAGGCCCCAATTTTTAACCAGATTTCTGGTTGTCCAGTCGCCCCACCCCAGGGCTCTACTCTGGAATCCCTCATTTGGTGGGACATCTGAGGTTGAAAAACAAAACGAAACAAACCAACAACAACAAAAAAAGGGACTTCTTCCATCTCCAAAATGACCCCAACTCTTGGGACGGGGCCAAAACCCCCGAGAGTAAGACTCGTTCATTTCCCATGAAGTCACCCGGAAATTTCACGACCATGTGTGTCACGATATCCAGAGACAAAAACTTGAGAAAGAGGCTCGCACTTGCCCTTTTTTCATATCCCGAAGAGTTCTCCTCATGGTCTGTAGATCAGTCCTTCCATACCTATGACTCGAAACATAAGCCGAGTTTGTGTTTTCAGACAACTGTCCAAACAGCTCTGGCCTACACACCCTACAGGCTCAGGCCCCTGGAGCCAAACCTGAGGACTGTACTTGCCCTCTCCAAGGGAATTGTATGTGCCCATGCCAATGGCCACAGCCGTACTAATAGAATAAACCTCCAAATTCCCTGAGGCCATCCCCAAAGTTGTGGGTTTCCATGACAAACAGGGGCAACCTGTGCCCATCTGAGCACCTACCTGCACTCAGACCCGTAGACTGATAACCCCAGAGGTAAAAAGGAACGAACAGGCCCCTAGGCTCTAATCGGATCAATTGCTTTGGATCCCAGGCATCTCTCCTCAGAGGCCTGAATTTCAATACCAGCCTATGACTGTTTCTTGACTCACCCATTAGAAAAAATCTCATCTCCACATGGGAAACATGCACGTTGGAGCTGTGTCAAAGCCTCTGTTTAGGAGAACCCTTTAGGGCCCCAGTGCCACCGCTTCATTCCAAGGTCTCCATAGACACAAAATCATATTAGGACACATCCACAGGAGAGTCCATTTCAACTCAGCCTCCTCTGTTGCTCCCCCACATCCAGCAGATCTAACCTGTCTTGTTGCTTCGAGACAATTGGAATGCAAGGTGAGCTACCCAGCCATCCATCCTTAGAACCCTGCTCGGAATCATTGGGCTGGAGCCAACCAACAGGTCTCAATTTTCCTGCAGAAGAATCTTTGCAGTTTGGAGCTTCTCACATCTCCCATCCTTTGAAACTCCCCCCCCTTCAAGAAGGGGCCATCAGGGACAGAAAGTCCAACCAGAGCGATCTTCTGATCCTTGTCCTGACTTCAGATGCACGAGACCTCGATTCAAGTCTGTAGATTGTGCCTGCCATATCCTCACCCAGAAACCTAGGCCTAGCTTGGCTTCTCAGACTTCCGTTCTCAGACTACTGGCCCATGAGACCTCCAGTTTTGCAATCCAGAACTACAATGCCGCACTCTGCCTGCCCTCCAAAAAAAAAAACATTGCCCTCTGGGGCTACCCAGAAACTCCAAATGAGGATCAACCTTCACTCCATTCCCCTGTACCCCAAATATATAGGCTGAGCTGGGCACTATTGCCCATTAGACCCAACCTGAGCCTGGACCTCCTGGCCCCACCCAGACTGCTGGATGCACACTGAGGACATCGGACCTGCCATGGCCTTAGGTCGTCATCTCTTCTCAACCTCGGTTTCCAGGCTTCAGAACCTAGGCCTGTTCTCCAATCACTGCCCTGGTTTGAAAATGATGCAGAAATCAGAACTCTTTCCCCATGGCAAGAAACCTTGTGGTTGGCATGTTGTCCAACGTTCAGTGTAGTTGAAACCAGTGTGGCCCATGAGGCCCCACCCATGCTTGCAGGGCACATTGGTAACAAACACACATTGTGACCCTCAGCCTGAGCCCAGTCCTCAGGTAAGGCCTCTCAGTGGCTGGATGAAGAGACAGCATATTGGGCATGCCAAGCCCCTAACCCCAATTTTTAACCATTGTTCGGGTTGTCCCTTCACTCTTCCCCAGGGCTCTGCTTTGGAATTCCTCTTTTGGTGGGACACCTGATGTAAAAAACTTGAAAGGAGTCCTCCCATTTCGCAGATTGACATAAAACTATTGGGATCGCGCCAATCCAAGGAGAGGAGATTCGTCCATGGCTCATGATGCCTCCCCAACATTCCACGGCAATCGCCGATAAAAAATCCAGAACAAAAGCCTGAGCAAGCGACTCAGACTCGCTCATTCTTCATATCCTGAAGAGTTCTTCTCCTGGTTTGTAGATCGGGCGTGCCATGCCTACGTCCCCAAACCTAAGCTGAGTTTGTGTTTTCATACTTCTGTCCTCAAAGTCCTGGGGCACACTCCCTCCAGGGTGGAACACATGAAGCCACACATTAGGACTGTGCCCGCCCAGTCCATAGGAATTCTGCCCATTTCATTGTCAAAAATTTTACAAATTAGGAGAACCCTCCAAAGTCCCTGAAACCATTGCAATAGTGTAGGTCGCACGGGACAAAAAAGGGCGGTTGATAACCAGCTGAGCATCTACCTCCACTCATACCATAGATCGATGTCCCCAGAGAAGAAGATTGAAACAGACAGGACCCGAGGCCATTATCGGATCCATTGCTTTGGTTTACAGGCATGTCTCCTTAAAAGCCTGGATTCAAATACCAGCAGAGGGGATTTCCTGAGGCACCCATCAGAACAAATCTTGTCTCCACAAGGAAACTTGTGCATGGGAGCTATGTCTAAGCTTAGGAGAATACTTCAGGGTGCCGGTGCCACCGCCCCATTCCAAGGCCCTCATGGACACAAACACACATTAGGCCCCATCCAAAGGAAAGACCATTTCAAATTAGCCACCCCCGTTTCTCTCGCTGATCCATCGGATCTAAACTGTCTTGTTGCTAAGAGACAATTGGAATGCGAGGCGGACTTCCCAGGCATCCATCCTCGAACAGTGCTCTGGAGTCATTCCATATTGGATGTCCTGTAGCTGTCCAACAGGTCTCAATTGTCCCGCAGAAGGAATCCTTGAAGGGGGCATCCCACATCTCCCAACGTGGAAAACCTCCATGGCCTCGAGATTCCACTCCGTTCATGAAGGGGCCGTCATGCACAGAAACTCCAACCTGAGCCAACATCTGATCCTCGCCCTGACTTCAGATGCATGAGATATTGCTTCAGACCTTCAGGGGGTACATGCCGTGCCCTCACCCTGAATCGGAAGTCTAGCTTGTGTTCTCAGACTTCCGTCCTCACTCTCCTGGCCCCGTGCCCTCAAGTTTGGCAATTCCGGAGCGACAATGAAGCACTCTGCCTGCCTTCTAGATAAAATAGATTGCCTAATGAGCTGCCCAGGCAACTTAAATGAGGATCAACCTACACGGCACTCCATGTACCCAAATTATATAGTCTAACCTGGGCACTAATGCACTGTCTGACACAACCTGAGCCCGGACCTCCAGACCAACACCCAGAAAGCTGACCGCACACTGAGCACATCAATCTCGCCATGGCCTTAGGTCATCATCTCTTCCCTTCCTCAGTTTTCAGCCTCAGAACCTAGACCCCATCTCCAAACACTGCCCAGGGGTGACTGTGATGCAGAAATCAGTACTCTTCTTGAACCATGGCAAGACACCTTGTGGTTGGCATGTGGTCCAACGTTCAGTGTAGGAGACAACAGCATTCACCCTGAGGCCCTGCCCATTCTTGAGTGCGATGAGAGCATAAACACGCATTGTGACCTCAGCGTGAGTCCTGTCCTCTAGTAAGTCCTCTCAGTGGCTGGACCATTAGATGTCATAATGGGCTTTACATGTCCCTAGGCCCCAATTTTTAACCAGATTACTGGTTGTCCAGCCGCACCTCCCCAGGGCTCTATTCTGGAATCCCTCATTTGGTGGGACATCTGAGGTTGAAAAACAAAACGAAACAAATCAACAAAACAAAAGAACGGACTTCTTCCATCTCCAGAATGACCCCAAACTCTTTGGATGGGGCCGAACCCCCAGAGAGTAAGACTCTTCCATTTCCCATGAGGTCACCCGGAAATTTCACGACCATGAGTGACACAATATCCAGAGACAAAAACTTGAGCAAGAGCCTCACACTTGCCCTTTTTTCATATCCTGAAGAGTTCTCCTTATGGTCTGTAGATCAGTCCTGCCATACCTATGACCCAAAACATAAGCTGAGTTTGTGTTTTCAGACAACTTTCAAAACAGCTCTGGCCTGCACACCCTACAGGCTCAGGCCCCTGGAGCCAAACCTGAGGACTGTACTTGCCCTCTCCAAGGGAATTGTATGTGCCCATGCCAATGGCCACAGCCCTACTAATAGGATAAACCTCCAAAGTCCCTGCGGCCATCCCAAAAGTTGTGGCTTCCCAGAAAAAACAGGGGCAATCTGAGCCCATCTGAGCACCTACCTGCACTCAGACCCATAGACTGATGTCCCCAAAGGTAAAAAGGAATGAACAGG
This sequence comes from Mustela nivalis, assembly GCF_964662115.1. Lineage (NCBI taxonomy): Eukaryota > Metazoa > Chordata > Mammalia > Carnivora > Mustelidae > Mustela > Mustela nivalis. The sequence continues at coordinate 24,492 of NW_028135000.1, forward strand.
TCCCTAATCACTAATCGGATCCATTGCTTTGGTTCCCAGGCATCTCTCCTCAGAGGCCTGGATTTCAGTACCAGCATATGGCTGTTTCTTGACTCATCCATCAGAACAAATCTCATCTACACATGTGAAACATGCACGTTGGAGCTGTGTCAAGCCTCTGTTTAGGAGAACCCTTCAGGGCCCCAGTGCCACCGCTTCATTCCAAGGTCTCCATAGACACAAAAACATATTAGGACACATCCACAGGAGAGTCCATTTCAACTCAGCCTCCTCGGTTGCTCCCCCACATCCAGCAGATCTAACCTGTCTTGTTGCTTGGAGACAATTGGAATGCTAGGTGGGCTACCCAGCCATCCATCCTTAGAACCCTGCTCGGAATCATTGGCCTGGAGCTAACCAGCAGGTCTCAATTGTCCTGCAGAAGAATCTTTGCAGTTTTGAGCTTCTCACAACTCCCATCGTGGGAAAACCCCCATGGCCTCGTGATCCACCCCCGCCCTTCAAGAAGGGGCCATCAGGGACAGAAAGTCCAACATGAGCGATATTCTGATACTTGCCCTGACTTCAGATGCACGAGATCTCGATTAAGGTCTGTAGATTGTGCCTGCCATATCCTCACCCAGAAATCTAGGCCTAGCTTGGCTTCTCAGACTTCCGTTCTAAGACTACTGGCCCACAAGACCTCCAGTTTGGCAATCCAGAACTACAATGCCGCACTATGCCTGCCCTCCAGAAGAAAAACATTGCCCTCTGGGGCTACCCAGAAACCCCAAATGAGGATCAAGCTTCACACCATTCGGCTGTACCCCAAATATATAGGCTGAGCTGGGCACTATTGCCCATTCTGACCCAGCCTGAGCCTGGACCTCCTGGCCCCACCCAGACAGCTGGCCGCACAGTGAGCACATCGGACCTGCCATGGCCTTAGGTCGTCATCTCTTCTTCAACCTCGGTTTCCAGGCTTCAGAACCTAGGCCTGATCTCAAATCACTGCCCTGGTTTGAAAATGATGCAGAAATTAGAACTCTTTCCCCATGGCAAGAAACCTTGTGGTTGGCATGTAGTCCAACGTTCAGTGAAGTTGAAACCAGTGTGGCCCATGAGGCCCCGAACATGCTTGCGGGCCACATTGGTCACAAACATACATTGTGACCCTCAGCGTGAGCCCAGTCCTCAGGTAAAGCCCCTCATTTGCTGGAAGAAGAGACAGCATATTGGGCTTGCCATGCCCCTAGGCCCCAAGTTTTAACGATAGTTCGGGTTGTCCCTTCACTCTTCCCCAGGGCTCTGCTTTGGAAATCCTCATTTGGTGGGACACCTGAGGTAACAACCCTGAAAGGAGTCCTCCCATTTCACTGATTGACGAAGAACTATTGGGATCGCGCAAATTCACAGAGAGGAAGATTCGTCCATGGCGCGTGAGGCCTCCCCAACATTCCACGGCCATCGCTGATACAAAATCCAGAGACAAAAGCCTGAGCAAGCACCTCAGACTCGCTCATTCTTCATATCCTGAAGAGTTCTTCTCATGGTTTGTAGATCGTGCCTGCCATGCCTATGTCTTCAAACCTAACCTGAGTTTGTATTTTCAGTCTTCTGTCCTCAAATTCCTGGGCCACAGTCCCTCAAGGCTGGGACGCCTGGAGACACACATTAGGACTGTGTCCACCCAATCCATAGGAATTCTGCCCATTCCATTGTCAAAAATAGTACAAATTAGGAGAACCCTCCTAACTCCCTGAGGCCAACCCAATAGTGTACATCGTCCGGGACAAAAAAGGGCGGTTGATACCAGCTGAGCATATACCTCCACTAGTACCATAGATGGATGTCCCCAGAGAAGAAGATTGAACCAGACAGGACCTGAGGCAATTATCGGATCCATTGCTTTGGTTTACAGGCATGTCTCTTCAAAAGCATGGAATCCAATACTAGCAGGGGGGATTTCCTGAGGCACCCATCAGAAAAAATCTCATCTCCACAAAGAAATTGTGCATGGGAGCTATGTCAAAAGCTAGGAGAATACTTCAGGGTCCCGGTGCCACCGCCCCATTCCAAGGCCCTCATGGACACAAACACACATTAGGACCAATCTTCAGGAAAGTCCATTTCAACTCAGCCACCCCGTTTGCTCCCACAGAGCCATCAGATCTAAACCGTCTTGTTGCTAGGAGACAATTGGAATGCGAGGCGGACTTCCCAGGCATCCATCTACGAACGGTGCTCTGGAGTCATTCCATATGGGATGTCCTGGAGCTGTCCAACAGGTCTCAATTGTCCCGCAGAAGGAATCCTTGAAGGGGGCATCCCACATCTCCCAACGTGGAAAACCTCCATGGCCTCGAGATTCCGCTCCCTTCATGAAGGGGCCGTCATGCACAGAATCTCCATCCTGAGCCAACGTCTGATCATCGCCCTGCCATCAGATGCATAAGATATTGGTTCAGATCTGCAGGGGTTACCTGCCGTGCCCTCACCCTGAATCCGAAGTCTAGCTTGTGTTCTCAGACTTCCGTTCTCACTCTTCTGGCCCCGAAGCCCTCTAGTTTGGCAATTCCGGACCGACAATGAAGCACTCTGCTTGCCCTCTAGAAAAAATATAATGCCTAAAGAGCTGCCCAGGCAGCATGAATGAGGATAAACCTACACGGCACTCGACTGCACCCAAATTATATAGTCTAACGTGGGCACTAATGCACTGTTGACACAACCTGACCTCGGACCTCCTGACCAACACCCAGACAGCTGACCGCACACTGAGCACATCAGACCCGCCATGGCCTTAGGTCATCATCTCTTCCCTACCTCAGGTTTCAGGCTTCAGAACCTAGACCTTAAGTCCAATCACTGCCCAGGGGTGAATGTGATGCAGAAATCAGAACTCTTCCTGACCCATGGCAAGAAACCTTGGGGTTGGCATGTTGTCCAACGTTCAGAGTAGGAGAAAACAGCATTCACCCTGAGGCCCCATCCATTCTTGAGTGCAAGGAGGGCATAAACACGCATTGTGACCCTTGGCGTGAGTCCTGTCCTCTAGTAAGTCCTCTCAGTGGCTGGACCATTAGTTGTCATAATGGGCTTGACATGTCCCTAGGCCCCAATTTTTAACCAGATTTCTGGTTGTCCAGTCGCCCCTCCCCAGGGCTCTACTCTGGAATCCCTCATTTGGTGCGACACCTGAGGTTAAAAACAAAACAAAACAAACCATAACTACAAAAAAACGGACTTCTTCCATCCCACAGAATGACCCCAAACTCTTTGGATGGGGCCAAACCCCCAGAAAGTAGGACTCATCCATTTCCCATGAAGTCACCCGGAAATTTCACGACCATGGGTGACACAATATCCAGAGACAAAGACTTGAGCAAGAGCCTCTCACTCCCCCTTTTTTCATATCCCGAGGGTTCTCCTCATGTTCTTTAGATCAGTCCTGCCATTCCTATGACCCGAAACATAAGCCGAGTTTGTGTTTTCAGAAAACTGTCCAAACTGCCCTGGCCTACACACCCTACATGCTCAGGCCACTGGTGCAAACCTGAGGAATGTGCTTGCCCTCTCTAAGGTAATTGTGTGTGCCCATTCCAATGGCCACAACCCTACTAATTGGATAAGCCTCTAAGGTCCCTGAGGCCATCCCAATAGTTGTGGCTTCCCAGGACAAACAGGGGCAATCTGAGCCCATCTGAGCACCTACCTGCACTCAGACCCGTAGACAGATGTCCCCAGAGGTAAAAAAGAACGAACAGACCCCTAGGCAATAATCGGATCCATTGCTTTGTTTTCCAGGTATCTCTCCTCAGAGGCCTGTATTTCAATACCAGCATATGGCTGTTTCTTCACTCACCCATCAGAACAAATCTCATCTACACATGGGAAACTTGCACTTTGGAGCTGTGTCAAAGCCTCTGTTTAGGAGATCCATTCAGGACCCAGTGCCACCACTTCATTCCAAGGTCTCCATAGACACCAAAACACATTAGGACCCATCCACAGGAGAGTCTATTTCAACTCGCCTCCTCGGTTGCTCCCCCAGATCCAGCAGATCTAACCTGTCTTGTTACTAGGAGACAATTGGAATGCGTGGTGGGCTACCCAACCATCCATTCTTAGAACCCTACTCAGAATCATTGGACTGGCGCCAACCTACTGGTCTCAATTGTCCTGCAGAAGAATCTTTCCCATCGTGGGAAAACCCCCTTGGCCTCGTGATCCCCCCCTTCATGAAGTGGTTATCAGGGACAGAAAGTCCATCGTGAGCGATCGTCTGATCCTCGCCCTGACTTCAGATGCACGAGATCTCAATTCAGGTCTGTAGATTGTGCCTGCCATGTCCTCACCCAGAAACCTAAGCCTAGCTTGTGTTCTCAGACTTCCGTCCTTAGGTTTCTATGGGCACAAGGCTCTGTCTGACACAGACTGTGCCACGACCTCCAGTCAGCCACCCAGAGATGGGCCCCATTTCCTGAAGGTGTGACTTTCTGTGGCCTGAAACCAATATCTCTTCTCAACCTGGATATTCAGACCTCTGTCCCAGACCGTAGCGCAAATCCATGCCTATGGGGGAACCTGACAGAAGAGTACTCCTCCTTCCCAACTCTCTGAGTGGCAACCAGCTGCATGGCCCATGAGACCACGGTCACACATGCAAGGCTCCCTGGATACAAACAGGTAGCGTGAGCTTGCTTTCAAACAAAACCACGCAATAGCTGGATCAGGAGCCCACAGAGTGGGACTTCCATGTCCCTAAGGCCAAATCCTCACCCTTGTTCATGTTTTCCAGGCACCCAGACCCAGAACCTGTCTCTGGAATCTCTATTTGGGTGTCCTCTGAGACGGAAAACAACAGTCTTCCCTTCCCTCAGAGACACCAAACTCTTGGGAGTTGAGCAGAATCCCCAGAGATGAAGAATTTCTCATGGACTCATGAAGCCACCCCTACCTTTAGCGACCATCCCGGACACACACCCAACAGAAGAACCTGCGCTATGACACCTTAATTTCAGTACACTCTGAGCTGCCGTCTGGGCCTGAACATCGGACCTGTGATCACCTCGGCCCTCACTCTAACCCTAGTTTGCTTTTGCAGATATCTCTCCCCAAAGCGCTGGCCTACATGCCCCCCCAGGATGGGGCCTATGGTGCCATACCAGATGACTGTCCTTACACTCCCAAAGGAAACTCTGCCCTTCACAGTTGCCCAAACCCTGAAGATTAGGAGCAAAGTAAAATCCCCTGAGCCCACCTCAATTTCTAAGAAGGCTCTGGACCCAAATGCACATTCTGACACATAATGAGCTACTGCCTCCAGGCAGACATCCAAATCCAAGGGCCAGAGTCAGAAGTTTGAACCTGCCATGACTATAGGACTTCATTGATACCCCAGTTCAGATTTTTAGGCACCTGTTCCCAGAGGCCTGTTCTCCAATACTGACTTATATTCCAACATGTGTTCCTTGAGCCACACAACAGAACCTCTTCTGTCCCCAAAAGGATACCTTGCTCTTGGTAGCTGTGTCCATGTCTCAGTGTAGGAGAATCCTGCATGGCCTCTGACCACCCCAACATTCTAACGTCTCCCTGGATACAAACCAGCATTGTGATCCAACAGCATGAAACTCCATGTCAACTCAGCCCGGTTGGAACTTCACCCTAGAGCCACCAGATCGTACCTGCCATGTTCCTTGCCTGCAGTGGTCAATGGAGTTGTGCTTTTCAGGCAGCCATGCGGGAGAGCTCTGCAACCAAACTTTCCATATGGGGGACACTGGAGCAAGCAAACCAGACTCACCCTGTCCAGTAGAAGGAAACCTTGCTATTTAGAGCATCTCACAAGCCTCAGGGTGGGAAATCCTCCATGGCCTCGTGACACCACCCCTCCATTTGGCGGTCATTGTAGACACAAACTCCAGTGTGAGCAAGCATCTGACATCTGCCCTTACTCAGGTCCTGGATACCTCACATCAGCCGCTGCACACTGGAACTGTCTTTCGCTTGGCACCGAATTGAACCATAGATTATGTTTACAAGTCCATCTTCACCTTCCTCGTCCGCAAACCCTCTTGATAGAGAACTTTGGAGCCACAATGCTGCATTCTGCCTACCCCAAAGAAAGAAGACGTGCCTGTAGAGTCTGCCTGAAACTCCACATGAGGATCCACCTGCCTGGGCCTTGACGGCACCTTAATATCAGGCTCTGTCTGACACAGTTTGAGCCATGACCTCCAGACAGCCACGCAGACAGTGGGCCCCATATCCTCTAGGTGGGACATGTCAAAGCCCAAAAACCATCATCTCTATCCAACATGAGTATTCAGGCATCTTTCCTAGACTGTAGCTCGAATCCCTGCCTATGAGGGAACCTGAAGCACAGGAGAACTCCTCATTCCTGAGGTCAAGAAACCTGGCTATTGAGATGGGTGTCCAACCTTCAGAGTGTGGCCCATGAGACCACTGTCACTCATGGGTGCCACCCTGGACACAAACAGGCATTGTGGCCCTAAGCCTGAGCATGCATTCAAATATGCCCTCTCAGTTGCACCACCAGGATACCGCATTGCAGGCCTGGTACTCCCCTAGTTCCAGATACTAACACTTGGCGGGATATTCTAGGCACCCAGGCCCAGAGCCGTCTCTTGAATCCCTGTTTTGAGGCACCACTAATGTGGAAAACAGCCCTATTCCCTTCCACGAAAAGGCCACCAAACTATTGGGAGCCGCTAGAATCCTTAGAGAGGAAAAGTTTCCCATGTATCCATGAGAACACATCTGCATTCCGAGGCCATCCGGGACACACAATCCAGATATAATAGCCTGTAATACTGCATTCGTATCACCCTCTTTACAGTTCATGATGAGCTGCTCTCCAGGTCTACGCATTGGGACTGCAATCGCCTTGACACTAACTCTAACCCAAGTTTTTCTTTGCAGACTTCTCTCCCAAACCATAGCTCACATGCCCTCCAAAATCTCGTCTTTGGAGACACACCACAGGACTGTGCCTGTCATTCCCAAGGAAACTTCGCCCATCATAGTTGCCCTAAACCTCTAGATTAGGAGAAACCTGCATGGTCCCTGAGCCCACCCCAATATTGGAGGACACTCTGCATGCAAATGCACACTCTGAAACACCCTGATTCCCTACATCCAATCAGACACCCAAGTCAATGGTCCTGAGTCAGAATATTGAACCAGACATTGAACCAGGACCTCATTGGAACCCCCCATTAGTTTTTAAGGCATCTGTCCTCAGAGGCCTATTCTGGAATAAAAACTTATGATACAACATGTGGTCCCTGAGCCACACAACAGAACAACTCTTGTCCCCAGAAGGAAACCGTGCTCTTGGACATGTGTCAAACTCTCAGGGTATGAGAATCCTGCAAGTCCCCTTTGCCAACAGTGCATCCTAAGATCTCCCTGGTAACAAACCAGCATTGTGACCCATGTGCAAGATATTCCATGTCAACTCAAGGCCTTTACCAAGGCCCCAGAGTCATCAGGACGAAACTGCCATATTCCTCAGCTGCAATGGTCAATGGAGGTGTGCTTTCCAGGCATCCATGCTGAAGAGCTCTACTACCCAAACATGGGGTACTGTGGAGCAAACAAACCAGACTCCACCTGTCCAGTAGAAGGAAACCTTGCTGTTTGGAGCATCTCACAAGTCTCAGAGTGGGAAATCCTCCATGGGCTCTTGATGCCACCCCTCCATTTATTGGTCATTGTAGACACAAACTCTAGTGTGGGCAAACATCTGACATCCGTCCTTACTCAGGTGCTGGATATATCAAAAAAGATGCTTCACACTGGAACTGTGTTCCGCTTGGCACTGAATTGTACAGTAGCTTGTGTCTACAATTCCATCCTCACCCTACTGCTCCCCAAGGCCTCTTGATATTGAATTCTGGAGCCGCAATGCAGCATTCTGCCACCCTCATAGGAAGAAGTGGCTGGTTAGTCTGCCCAGAATCCCCACATTAGGATCAGTCTGCTTGGCCCTGGAGGGAACCCCGATTTATAGACTTCCCTGGCCACTAGTGTTGTGTCTTACAGAGCCTGTGTCCCGACCTAGAGTCAGTCACAGGGAGTGCAGGTCCCATATCTAGCATGTGGGACTGGCCATGGCCCAAGTCTGTCATCTCTACCCATACTTGGTATTCTCGCACCTTTCCCCAGATTTTGCTGAAATCCTTCCAATGGGGGAACCTGAAACACTATAGAGTTCTACTCCTTTTCCATGGAAGGACACCTGGGTGTTGAAATGGGTATCCAGCTCTCAAAGTGGGAGGGAGCAAGGTACATGGCCAATGTGACCACGCCAACTCCTGATGGCTCCCCAGGGCACAAACAGGCATTGTGACCTTCACCCAAGTATGCTTTCAAAAAAACTCTCCTAGTTCCACCACAAGATTCCTGCATTGCAGGCCTGGTACTCCCCTAACCCCAAATTCTAACCCTTGGTGGGATTTTCCAGGCGCCCAGACTTAGAAACCATATCTAAAATCCCTGTTTTGGGGCACCTCTAAGATGGAAAACAGCACTCTTATTTTCCCCGAAAAAGCCACCAAGCTAAGGGGAGCCGCCAGGATCCTTAGAGACAAAAAGTCTCCCATGGATGCATGAGACCTCACCTACATTCTGAGGTCATTCTGGACACACAATCCAGATGGAAAAGTCTGTGCTACTGTCTTCTAGTCATCCTAATTACAGTTCCTGATGAGCTGACCCCCAGGTCTATGCATTTGGCCTGTGATCACCTCGCGACTAATCCGAACCTGAATTTGTGTTTGCAGACTTCTTTCCCAAAACCATGGCTCACATGCCCTCCTGGATGGGGTCACTCGAGGTGCACCAAAGGACTGTGGCTGAATTCCCCAAGGAAACTGTGCCTATCACAGTTGCCCAAACCTTCCAGATTAAGAGAAACCTGCAAGGACCCTGAGCCCACTCCAATTTTGGCGGCTGTCTAGATGCAAATGCACAGTATGAAACACCCTGATTAGCTACATTCAGATGGACAGCCACGTCAATGGTCCTAAGTTAGAAGATTTAACCTCACATGCCATTGGACCTCATTGGAACACTTGATTAGGTTTTCAGGCATCTGTGCTCAGGGTTCTGTTCTGGAATACCATCTTATGATACAACCTGTCCCTGAGCCTGGAAAAGGCCCGGCAAACTCTCTTCGGGCGCCACGTGTCTGAAGGGCAGCCCCACCACGCATGGCCGGCATCGCGAGTGCTCGAGCATGCACCTCACCAGGAAGCCCTCCGTGAGGCAGGCTGCAGTGAGGCCGACGCCTTCTGTAATCCTTGGCCTGCGGGGGTTCCCTCTCTGGTGCTGTCCCATGAGGCCGGGCCCACCACGAAGACCGGGCTCGTAATTTTGCCTGCTTCCCAGCCTTCGGCTTCTGGGGTCCTGTCCCTCGGTGCCTCCATCTGGGGAACCCTGGGTCCCGCAGCTACACCTCCCCCTCCCACTCCAGCGCCCTAAAGACAGAGGTGGAAGCCCGGCCGCCACCGGTCCTTCAACTCTGCTCTGGGAATGCTCCTATGCACTGGGGCCAATTCTCACGAGCGTTCTGCCCAAACCAGGATCGGTTTGGGCAGAACGCTCGTGAGAATTGGTCAGCGTTGGGCAGCCCTGTGGACTGCCCTGCTCTCTGTGGCCCAGGGCCCTTTCTCGCCCTGGGCATGGGGCGGCTGCCCGGAAAACGCACGGAAACGACGTGGCCCACGCGGGGCCTCTGGCCCAGGGGAGCGTTCCCGGAGTAGAGTTGAAGGACAGGTGGCGGCCAGGAGTGCGCCTCCGTCTTTCAGGCAGATGGGGCGCCTAAGGATGCGGCTGACCTCATTGTGGGTACGCAGGTTTTCTCGCTCCCATGGTTGTCCGAAATGCCAAAAGTCACCATTGGTGCTGGTGTGGTAGGGAGATGCGTGGCCGCAGAACGCAGGGTTCCCGATATGGAGGCCATGAGGGACAGGACCCTGGAAGCAGAAGGCTGAGGAAGCAGGCGATAGTTTTAGCCCGGGCTTTGTGACAGGCCCGGCCCCATGGTACAGCACCAGGGATGCGACTCCCCGCAGGCCCAGGATTAGCAGGAGTCGTTGGCCTCACCATAGCCTGCCTTGCAGAAGGCTTCCTGGTGGAATTCCTACTGGATTGCTCGCAATGCCGCGCCAAGCCCCGGGGGTGGGGGTGGGGGGGCCTTGCAGACGTGCGGCACCCGAAGCATGTTTGCCGGGCGTTTTCCAATCAATTCTTAAGAGAGTTCTGCCCATCCCGGGATCGTTTTGGGCCGAGCGTTCGTGAGAATTGGCCGGTGTTTGGCAGCCTGCCGACTGCCCTGCTCTCCGTGGACCAGGGCTCTTTCTTGCCCGGAAAACACACGGAAACGACGCAGCCCACCCGGAGGCCCCAGCGCAGGGGTGTGTTCCCGGAGCAGAGTTGAAGGACAGGAGGCAGCTGGGCGAACGTCTTCGTCTTTAGGGCAGATGGGCAGCCCAAGAATGGGGCTGACCTCAGTTGGGGCATGCAAATTTCTCTCTCTCCGAGGACTGTCTGAAGCGCCCAAAGGCACCTTTGGTGACGGTGTGGGAGGGGGAGGCGTGGCCGTGGGACTCAGGGATCCCCAGATCGAGGCATGGAGGGACAGGACCCCGGAAGCAGAAGGCTGGGAAGGAGGCAAAATTTCGAGCCTGGGATTCATGGCAGGACTGGCCCCATGGGACAGCGCCAGGGAAGGGACCCCGCAGGTCGAGGATCAGCAGTGAGGTCGGCCTCACTGCAGCCTGCTCGGGGAGGGCTTCCGGGCGATGTGCGATGTGTGTGCTCAAGCGCTCGCGATGCCTGCCATTCCAGGTGGGGCAGCCCTGCAGACATGCAGCGCCCGAAGCGAGTTCGCCAGGCGTTTTCCAGCCAATTATCACGAGGGTTCTGCCCAAACTGGGATCGGGAGAATTGGCCGGCCATGGGCAGCCCTGCGCAGCACCCTGCTCTCCATTACACAGGCCCCTTTCTCGACCAGAGTAAGGGTCGGCTTTCCGGAAAACGCGCAGAAACGAAACGAGTTTCCTCCGGGCCCACCCGGAGGCCCTGGCCAGGGAAGCATTCCCGGTGCAGAGTTGAAGGACGGTTGGTGGCTGGGCATACTGGGATCGGTTTGGGCAGAAAGCTCATGAGAATTGGCCGGCGTTGGGCAGCCCTGCACACCGCCCTGCTCTCTGTGGCCCAGGGCCCTTTCTCGCCCGGGGCATGGGGCGGCTGCCTGGAAAAGGGGCAGGAAGCGGCATAGCCCATGCGGGGCCCCTGGCACAGGGGTGTGTTCCAGGAGGAGAGTTGAAGGACGGGTGGTGGCAGGGTGTGAGCCTCGGTCTTTTCGGTCTGAAAGGACGCCCAAGGATGGGCTGTCCTCAGTTGGGTCATGCAGGTTTCTCTCACTCCGAGGCTTGTCCGAAAGGCGAAGTGCACCGTTGGTACCGGGGTTGGAGGGGGAGGCATGGCCGCGGGACTCAGGTTTCCCCAGATGGAGGCATGGAGGGACAGGACCCTGGAAGCGGAAGGCTTGAAAGCAGGCGAAATTTCGAGCCCGAGTCTCGGGGCAGCCCTGGACCCATGGGACAGTGCCAAGGAGGGGACCCCCACATGCCGGAGAGCAGGAGGCGTCGGCCTCCTGGCAGCCTGCCTCGCGGAGGGCTTCCTGGCGGTGTTCGTGGGGCAATTGCTTGAAAAGCCGGGCCAGGCCCAGTGGGGTGGCCATGCAGACGTGTGACACCCGAAGCGGGTTAGCCAATTCTCACGAGCGTTCTGCCCAAACCAGAATCAGTTTGGGAAGAACGCTCTTGAGAATTGGCCGGCGTTGAGAAACCCTGGGGACAGCCCTGTTCTCCGTGACCCAGGGCCCTTTCTCGCCCGGGGCATGGGACAGCAGCCCGGAAAAGGTGCAGAAACAATGCGGCCCACGCGGGGCTCCGGTGCAGGGGACCGGTCCCGGAGCAGAGTTGAAGAACGGGTGCCGGCAGGGCGTGCGCCTCCATCTTTTCGGTCGGATGGGGCGCCCAAGGATGGGGCTCTCCTCAGTTGGGGCATGGATGTTTCTCTCGCTCTTCGGCTTGTCGGAAGCACCGAAATGCACCGTTGGCGCCGGGGTGGAAAGGGGAGGAGTAGCCGGGGGACTCAGGTTTCCCCAGATGGAGGTACGGAGGGACAGCAGAAACAGAAGGCTGGGAAGCAGGTGAAATTTCGAGCCCGAGTCTCAGGGCATCCCTGGCCCCATGTGACAGTTCCAAGGAGGGGACCCTCAGAAGCCGAGGAGCAGGAGGCATCGGCCTCGCCGCAGCCTGCCCCGCGTAGGGCTTCCTGGCAGTGTTCGGGCGCAATTGCTCGAAAAGCCGGGCCATGCCCATGGGGGCGGCTGTACAGACGTGCGACACCCGAAGCGAGTTCGCTGAATGTTTTCCGGCCAGTTATCACGAGCGTTCTGCCCAAATTGGGATAAGTTTGGGCAGAACGCTCGTGAGAATTGGTCGGCATTGGGCAGCCCTGTGGACCACCCTGCTCTCCGTGGCCCAGGGCCCTTTCTCGCCGGGGCATGGGGCAGCCGCCCAGAAAAGGCACGGAAAGGACGTGGCCCATGAGGGGTTCCCGGGGCATGGGAGCATTTCCAGAGCAGAGTTGAAGGACCAGTGGCAGCAGGGAGTGTGCCTCCGTCTTTCAGGCGGATGGGGCGCCCAAGATTGGGTCTGACCTCAGTTGGGGCATGCAGGTTTCTCTCACTCCGAGGCTTGTCCGAAGCGCCGAAAGGCACCTTTGGCGCCGGGGTGGTAGGGAGATGAGTTGCCGCGGGACTCAGGGTTCCCCATACTGAGGCCATGAAGGTAGGACACTGGAAGCGGAAGGCTCGGTAAGTAGGCGAGGGTTGGAGTGCGGGCTTCGTGCAATGCCCGGCCCCATGGGACAGCACCAGGGAAGGAACCACCGCAGGCTGAGGATCAGCAGGCCTCGGCCTCACCACATCCTTCCTCATGGATGGTTCCTAGCGGGTTTCCGGCACGAGTGCTCGCAATGCCAGGCCAGGCCCGGTGGGGGAATGCTGCAGACATGCTACACCCGAAGCGAGTTCCCTGGGTGTTGCCCGACCAATTCTCCCGAGCGTTCTGCCCAAACCGGGATTGGTCTGGGCAGAACACTCATGAGAATTGGCCGGCATTGGGCAGCCCTTCGGACCGCCCTGCTCTCCGTGGCCCAGGGCCCTTTCTTGCCCATTGCATGGGGCGGCCGCCCGGAAAAACCGTGGAAATGACGTGGCCCACCCGAGGGCCCTGGTGCAGGGGAGCGTTCCCAGAGCAAATTTGAAGGACAGGTGGCGGCCTGGCGTTCGCCTCTGTCTTTTCGGGCTGATGGGGCACCCAAAAATGGGGCTGACCTCATTGTGCGCAGGCAGGTTATCTCGCTCCGAGGGTTGTCCAAAGTGCTGAAAGGCACCATTGACGCTGGTGTGGTAGGGAGATGCGTGCCTGCGGGACACAGGGTTCCCGATATGGAGGCCAGGAGGGACAGGACCCTGGAAGCAGAAGGCTGGGGATGCAGGCGATGGTTCGAACACGGGCTTGGTGGTGGGCCCGGCCCCATGGGACAGCGCCAGGAAGGGGACCCCTGCAGGCCATGAAGCAGGATTAGTCGGCCTCAACACAGTCTGCCTCGCAGAGGGCTTCCTGACCGTGTTCGGGTGCGAGCCCTCGCGATGCTGGGCCAGGCTGGGGGGGGGGCGGCCCTTCAGACGTGCGGCCCCCGAAGCGAATTCACCGGGCATTTTCCGGCCTATTCTCAGGAGCGTTCTGCCCAAACCGGGATCAGTTGGGCAGAACGCTCCTGAGGATTGGCCAGCGTTGGGCAGCCTTGGGGTTCACCCTGCTCCCCGTGGCCCTGGGCCCTTACTTGCTTGGGACTTGTCACGGACACCTGGAAAATGTGACAAATGGCACGACCCACCTGGGGGCACCAGTGCAGAGGAGCATTCCTGGAGCAGAGTTGAGATACGGGTTCCCCTTTCTCCACATCCTCTCCAACACATGTTGATTCCTATCTTGCTGATTTGGGCCGTTCTAACTGGTGTCAGGAGCTATCTCAATGTGTTTTAATTTGAGTCTCCATGAGGGCTAGTGATGATGAACATTTTTTCATGTGTCTGATAGCCATTTGTATGTCTTCATTGGAGAAATGTCTGTTCCTATATTCTGCCCATGTTTTTATATGATTCTCTGCTTTGTGTGTGTTGAGTTTGAGGAGTTCTTTATAGATCCTGGATATCAACATGTTGTAAGTACTATCATTTGCAAATATCTCCTCCCATTCCCTGGGTTGCCTCTGTGTTTTGTTGACTGTTTCCTTTGCTGTGCAGAAGCTTTTGAATTGATGAAGTCCCAAAAATTCACCTTTGCTTTTGTTTGCTTTGTTTTTGGAGATATATCTTGAAAGAAGTTGTTGTGGCCAGTGTTGAAGAGGTTACTGCCTATGTTCCCCTCTATGATTCTCATGGATTCCTACCTCAAGTTTAGGTCTTTTATCCATTTCGAGTTCTCTGTGTTTGGTGTAAGAGAATGGTCGAATTTCATTCATCTACACATAGCTGTCCAAATTTTCCCAGCACCATTTATTGAAGAGACTGCCTTTATTCCACTGTATATTTTTCCTACTTTGTTGAAGATTATTTGACTGTAGAGTTTATTGCCCATATCTGAGCTCTCTACTCAGTTCCACTGGTCTATGTTTCTGTTTTTATGTGAGTCCCATGCTGTATTGGTGATCAGAGCTTTGTATAACACTAGAAATCAGACAACGTGATGCTCCCAGTTTTGTTTTTCTTTTTGGCATTTTCTTAGCAATACAGTGTCTCTCTGATTCTACACAAATTTTAGGCTTGTGTTGGCTCTAGCACTTTAAAACATACCGGTGGAATTTTTTTTTTGGAATGGCATTAAAAGGATCAATTGCTCTAGGCAGTCCCTTAACATTAAATGTCTAGACATTTTAGCAATGTTTATGCTTCTGATCCATAAGCATGCAATGGGCTTCTGTCATTTTTGTTTTCTTCAATTTCTTTCACGAGTGTTGTAGATCCTTTACCTCTTTGGATTTGTTTATTCCCAGGTATGTTATTGTTTGGGTGTTGTAGTTAACGGAATCAATTCTCTAATTTCCCTTTCTGTATTTTCATTGGTAATGTAAGAAAGCCAATGATTCCTGTACAATGATTTTGTATCCTGCCACATCATTGGATTGCTGAATGCGTTCTAGTAGTTTGGGGGTGCAGACTTTTGGGTATTCCATATAAAGTATATCAAATGTGAAGAGAGAGATTGACTTCATTGCCAATTTGGATACATTTTATTTCTTTTTATTGTCTGTTTTTGATGCGAGGACTTCAAATACTATGTTGAACAAGATTGGTGAGAGTGGGTATCCTTCTCATGTTCCTGATCTCAAAGGGAAGGCTGTCAGCTTTTACCCATTGAGGAGGATATTTACTGTGAATTTTTCATATAAACATTTTAAGAGGTTGACAAATATTTCCTCTATCCCTATACTTTGAAGCGTTTTAATCAGGAACGGATGCTGCCAAATGCTTTTTCGTCATCAATTGAGAGGACCATGTGGTTCCCTTACCTCTCTTATTAATTTGTCCTATGACATTGATTTGCAAATGTTGAACCACCCTTGCAACCTAGGCATAGATCTCACCTGATCATGGCAGATAATTTTTTTTTTATTTTTTATAAACATATATTTTTATCCCCAGGGGTACAGGTCTGTGAATCACCAGGTTTACACACTTCACAGCACTCACCAAAGCACATACCCTCCCCAATGTCCATAATCCCACCCTCTTTTTAATGTACTGTTGGATTCTATTAGCTAGGATCTTGCTGAGAATAGTAGCATCCATATTCATCAATTATATTGGTTTGAAATTCTCCTTCTTCATGAAGACTTTGCCTGGTGTGTGGATCAGGGTAATGCTGGCTTTAAAATAAGTGTCTGGATGTATTCCTTCTGTTTCAAATTTTGGAAAGAGCTTCAGGAGAAGAGGCGTTAGTTCTTTTTTTAAAGTTTGGTGCAATTCGCTAGGGCATCCTTCAGGACCTGGGGTCTTGTCTTTTGGTAGGCTTTTGATCACTGTTTAAACCCGTTACTGGATAACGGTCTATTCGGGTTGTACATTTCTTCCTTGTTCAATTTTGGGATTTAACAGTTTTCTAGGAATGCATCCATTTCACCTAGGTTGCTTAGCTTATTTGCATATACATTTTTCCCAATCTCTTTTCAGTTTAACCATATTCATTGTTTTAGCACCACACCCAGTGCTCCATGCAATCCGTCCCCTCTCTATTACCCACCAAGTATTTCCCCAACCTCCCACCCCTGCTCTTTCAATTCCCATCTTAGATTCTTCTTCAGAGTCCATAGTCTCTCATGGTTCCCCTCCCCTTCCAATTTCCCTCCACTCCCTTCTCCTCTCCATCTCCCCTTGTCCTCCATGCTATTTGTTATACTCCACACATAAGTAAAACCCTATGATAATTGACTCTCTCTGATGGATTTATTTCACTCAGCAGAATCTCTTCCAGTCCCGTCCAGGTTGCTGCAAAAGTTGGGTATTCATCCTTTCTGAATGGAAGCATAATACTTCATAGTGTATATGGACCACATCTTCCTTATCCATTCTTCCAAGGGCATCTTGGTTCTTCCCACAGTTTGGCAAGCATGGCCATTGCTGCTATAAATTTGGGTTACAGATGGCCCTTCTTTTCACGCCATCTGTATCTTTGGGTTAAATACCTAGGAGTGTAATTGCAGAATTATAGGGAAGTTCCATTTTTAATTTATTGAGGAATCTCCACACCATTCTCTAAAGAGGCTGCACCCCTTGCATTCCCACCCACAGTATAAGAGGATTCCCCTTTCTCCACATGCTCTCTAACAAATATTGTTTCTCGTCTTGCTAATTTAGGCCATTCTAACTGGTGTAAAGTGACATCTTAATATGATCTTAAATTGAATCTCACTGATGCCTAGTGATGATGAACATTTTTTTCAAGTGTCTGACAGTCATTTGTATGTCTTCATTGGAGAAGTGTCTGTTCATAACTTCGGCCTATTTTTTGATATAATTATCTGTTTTGTGTGTGTTGATTTTGAGGAGTTCTTCATAGATCCTGTATATCAACCTTTTGTCTGTACTGTCATTTGTAAATATCTGATTTTGACGAAGTCCCCGAAGTTTATTTTGGCTTTTGTTTCCTTTGCCTTTGAAGACATATCTTGAAAGAATTCGCTGTGGTTGATATCAAAAGATTACTGCCTATGTTCTCCTCTAGGATTCTGATGGATTCCTGTCTCACCTTGAGACAGGAATCTTTTTATCCATTATTATTTCCTCTTTGTGTATGGTGTAAGAGGATGGTTGAATTTCATTCTTCTACATAGACCTGCCCAATTTTCCCTGCACCATTTATTGAAGAGACTGCCTTTTTCCCACTGTATATTTTTTCCTGCTTTCTTGAAGATTATTTGTCCATAGAGTTGATAGCCCATATCTGAGCTCTCTATTGTGTTCCACTGGTCTAGGGGTATGTTTTTATGCCAGTCCCATGCTGTCTTGGTGATCACAGCTTCATAGTAACCCTTGAAATCAGGCAACGTGGTGCTCTCGTTTTGTTTCTCTTTTCAGCAATTCTTAGCAATACGGGGTCGCTTCTATTCCACACAAATTTTAGGCTTGTGCTTGTTCCATCTCTTTGAAAGATATCGGTGGAATTTTTATTGCAATGGCATTAAATGGATAAATTGCTCTAAGCAGTATACACATTTTAAGAATGTTTATTCTTCTGATCCATGAGAAATCAATGGTTTTCCGTCTCATTGGTTTTCTTGCATTTCTGTCATGAGTGTTCTCTAGTTCCTCGAGTATAAATCCTTTACCTCTTTGGTTTGGTTTATTCCCAGGTATCTTATGGTTCGGGTGCTGTAATAAATGGCATTGATTCTCTAATTTCCCTTTCTGTATTTTCATTGATAATGTAGAAGAAAGCCACTGATTTCTGTATCATGATTTTGTATCCTGCCACATTCTTGAATTGCTATTTGAGGTCTGATAGATTGGGGGCGGAGTCTTTTGGGATTTCCATAACGATTATGTCATGCTTGAGGAGAGAAAGTTTGATTTCTTCGTTGCCAACTTGGATACCTTTTATTTCTCTTTGTTGTCTGATTGCTGTTGCCGAACTTCACAGCCTATGTTGAACAAGGGTTGTGAGAGTGGGTGTCCTTGTCATGTTCCTGATTTCAAAGCAAAGGCTGGGATCTTTTACCATTTGAGGATTGTATTCACTGTGGGTTTTTCATAGAAACATTTTATGAAGTTGACGAATATTTCCTCTATCCCTATATTTTGCAGCATTTTAGTCAGGAGCAGATGCTGGATTTTGTCAAATGCTTTTTATTCACCAATTGAGAGGACCATGTGGTTCTTCTCTCTTCACTTCTTAATAGGTTCTATGACATTGATTGATTTGTGAATGTTGAACCAACCTTGCAACCCAGGGATAGATCCTACTGGGTCTTGGTGGAATGACTGTTTAATGTACAGTAGGTTCCTAGGAGCTAGAATCTTATTGAGTTCTTAGCATCCATATTCATCAGTGATATTGCCTTGAAATTCTTCTTTTTGTTGATGTCTTTGCCTGGTTTGTGGATCAGGGTAATGCTGGCTTCATAAAAAGTGTCTGGAAGTTTTCCTTCTGCTACAAATTTCAGAAAGAGCTTCAGGAGAAGAGGTGTTAGTTCTTTTCTTAAAGATTGGTATAATTCGCTAAGGTATCCTTCAGGTCGCGGGATCTTGTCTTTTGGGAGGTTTTAGATCACTGCATTTATCTTATTACTGGATCATTGTCCATTCAGGTTGTACATTTCTTCCTGGTTCAATTTTGGGATTTTTACAGTTTTGTAGGAATGCATCCATTACACCTAAGATCTTTCCTTATTGGCATATATTGTTTTTTCCCCCAATTTCTTTTCAGTGTAACTGTATTTATTGTTTTACCACCACACCCAGTCCTCCATGCAATCCGTGCTCTCTCTCTATTACCCACCAGGTGTTTCCACAACCTCCCACCCCCGCTCTTTCAAAGCCCTCAGGTTATTTTTCAGAGTCCATTGTCTCTCATGGTTTTTCTCCCCTTCCGATGTTTCTCCACTCCCTTCTTCTCTCCATCTCCGCTTGTCCTCCATGCAGTTTGTTATACACCACACGTAATTGAAACCATATTATAATAGCCACTCACTGCTTGATTTATTTCACTCAGCAGAATCTCTTCCAGTCCTGTCCATGTTACTACCAAAGTTGGGTACTCATCCTTTCTGAATGGAGGCATAATACTCTATAGTGTATATGGACCTTCCTTATCCATTCTTCCGTTGAAGGGCATCTTGGTTTTTTCCACAGTTTGGCAACCGTGGCCATTGGTGCTCTAAACATTGAATTACAGATGGCCCTTCTTTCACGCCATCTCTATATTTGGGGTAAATACCTAGAAGTGCAATTGCAGGGTTATAGGGAAGTTCTATTTTTAATTTCTTTAGGAATCTCCCTACTGTTCTCCAAAGAGGCTGCACCAACTTGCATTCCCTCCAACAGTGTAAGAGATTTCCCCTTTCTCCACATCCTCTCCAACACATGTTGTTTCCCGTCTTGCTAATTTAGGCCATCCTAACTGGTGCAAGGTGACATCTTAATGTGGTTTTCATTTGAATCTCCCTGATGCCTATTGATGATGAACATTTCTTCAGGTGTCTGATAGCCATTTGTATGTCTTCATTGGAGAAGTGTCTGTTCATATCTTCTGCCCATGTTTTGATATGATTATCTGTATTCTGTGTATTGAGTTTCAGAGATATTCCTAGATCCTGGATATCAACCTTTTGTCTGTCCTGTCATTTTCAAATATCTTATTGCATTCTGTGGGTTGCCTCTTTGCTTTCTTGACTGTTTCCTATGCAGCGCAGAAGCTTCTGAATTTGATGAAGTTCCTGAAGTTTATTTTCGCTTTTGTTTTCTTTGCCTATGGAGACATATCTTAAAAGAAGTCGCTGTGGCTGATATTGAAGAGATTACTGCCTATTTTCTCCACTAGGATTCTGATGTATTCCTGTCTCACATTGAGGTCTTTTACCCATTATGAGTTTATCTTTGTGTATGGTGTAAGAGGATGGTCGAGTTTCATTCTTCTTCATAGAGCTTCCCAGTTTTCCCTGCACCAGTTATTGAAGAGACTGTCTTTTTCCACTGTATATTTTTTTCCTGCTTTCTTGAAGATTATTTGTCCATAGAGTTGATGGTCCATATCTGAGCTCTCTACTGTGTTCCACTGGTCTAGGGGTCTGTTTTTATGCTCGTCCCATGCTTTCTTGGTGATCACAGCTTCATAGTATCACTTGAAATCAGGCAACGTGGTGCTCCCAATTTTGTTTCTCTTTTCAGCAATTCTTAGCAATACGGTGTTGCTTCTGATTCCACACAAATTTTAGGCGTGTGTTTGTTCCAGCTCTTTGAAAGATACCGGTTGAATTTTGATTGCAATGGCCTTAAATGGATAGATTGCTCTAGGCAGTATAGACATTTTAACAAAGTTTATTCTTTTCATCCATGAGAATGCAATGGTTTTCCATGTTTTTTGTTTTCTTGCATTTTTTCATTAGTGTTCTCTAGTTTGTCGAGTACAAATCCTTTAACACTTTGTTTGGTTTATTCCCAGGTATCTTAGGTTTTGGGTGCTGTAGTAAATGGAATTGATTCTCTAATTTCCTTTTCTGGATTTTCATTGATAATGTAGAAGAAAGCCACTGATTTCTCTATCATGATCTTGTATCCTGCCACATTATTGATTTGCTGTATGATTTCTGGTAGTTTGGGGGCGGAGTCTTTTGCATTTTTCATATCAAGTATGTCATCTGTGAGGAGGAAGAGTTTGACTTCTTCGTTGCTAATTTGGATAACTTTTATTTCTCTTTGTGTCTAATGGCTGTTGCTGGAATTCACAGCCTATGTTGAACTAGAGTGGTTTAGTGGGCATCCTTGTCATGTTCCTGATTTCAAAGCAAAGACTGTCAGCTTTTACCTTTTAAGGATGGTATACACTATGGGTTTTTCATAGAAACATTTGATGAAGTTGACGAATATTCCCTCTATCCCTATACTTTCCAGCGTTTTAGTCAGGAGTGGATGCTGGATTTTGTCCAAATCTTTTTCTTCACCAATTGAGAGGACCATGTGGCTCTTCTCTCTTCACTTCTTAATTGGTTCTATGACATTGATTGATTTGTGAATGTCGAACCAACCTTGAAACCCAGGGATAGATCCTACTCAGTCATGGTGGATAGACTTTTTAATGTACTGTAGGTTCCTAAGAGCTAGAATCTTGTTGAGAATCTTAGCATCCATATTCGTCAGTGATATTGGTTTGAAATTCTCCTGTTTGATGAGGACTTTGCCTGGTTTGTGGATCAGGGTAATGCTGGCTTCATAGAAAGTGTCTGGAAGTTTTCCTTCTGCTTCATATTTTGGAAAGAACTTCAGGAGAAGAGGTGTTAGTTCTTACATAAAGTTTGGTAGAATTCGCTAAGGCATCCTTCAGGTCATAGGGTCTTGATTTGGGAGGTTTTTGATCACTGCTTTAATCTCATTACTGGATAAGGGTCCTTTTAGGTTGTACATTCCTTCCTGGTTCAATTTTGGTATTTACAGTTTTCTAGAAATGCATCCATTTCACCTAGGTTGCTTAGCTATTGGCATATACTTGTGTTCTTTTTCGAAATTCTTTTCAGTGTAACCGTATTCATTGTTTTAGCACCACACCCAGTGCTCCATCAATCCGTGCCCTCTCTATTACACACCACATGTTTCCCCAACATCCCAACCCCTCTCTTTCAATGTCTCAGATAATTTTTTTACTGTTGCATATTTTTTTTAAATTAAATCTATTTATTTTCTGAATAACAGTATTCATTATTTTTTTCACCACACCCTGTGCTCCATGCAATCTGTGCCCTCTATAATACCCACCCCCTGGTACCCCAACCTCCCACCCCCATGCCACTTCAAACCCCTCAGTGTAATTGCAGGGTTATAGGGAAGTTCTATTTTTAATTTCTTGAGGAATATCCACACTGTTCTCTAAACAGGCTGCACCAACTTGCTTTCCCACCCACAGTGTAAGAGGATTCCCCTTTCTCCGCACCCTGTCCCAAACATGTTGTTTCCCGTCTTACTAATTTACACCATTCTAACTGTAAGGTTAGAATGCAAGAAAGCATTCTTGCATTCTAACTGTAAGGTGTAAGGTGACAATTAATATGGTTTTCATTTGAATCTCCCTGATGCCTAGTGATGATGTACATTTCTTCAGCTGTCTGATAGCCATTTGTATTTCTTCATGAGGAAGTGTCTGTTCATATCTTCTACCCATTTTTTGATATGATTATCTGTTTTGTGTGTGTTGAGTTTGAGGAGTTCTTCATAATCCTGGATATGAACTTTTTGTCTGCCCTGTCATTTGAAAATATCTTATTGCATTCTGTGGGTTCCCTCTTTGCTTTCTTGACTGTTTCCTATGCACTGCGGAAGCTTTTGATTTTGATGAAGTTCCAGAAGTTTATTTTGGCTTCTGTTTCCTTTGGTTTGGAGGCATATCTTGAAAGAAGTCACTGTGGCTGAATTTGAGGAGAATACTGCTTATGATCTCCTTAGGAATCTGATGGATTCCTATCTCACATTGAGGTCTTTTACCCATTATGAGTTTATCTTTGTGTGTGGTGTAAGAGGGTGGTCGAGTTTCATTCTTCTACATAGACCTGCCCAGTTATCCTGCAACATTTATTGAAGACTCTCTTTTTTCCACTGTATATTTTTCCTTGCTTTCTTGAAGTTTATTTGGCCATAGATTTGATGGTCCATATCTGAACTGTCTACTGTGTTCCACTGGTCTATGGGTCTGTTTTTATGCCATTCCCATGCTCTCTTGGTGATCATTGCTTCATAGTAACCCTTGAAATAAGGCAACGTGTTGCTCCTAGTTTTGTTTCTCTTTTTAGCAATTCTTAGCAATACGGGGTCACTTCTGATTCCACACAATTTGAGGCGTGTGTTTGTTCCAGCTCTTTTAAAGATTCCAGTGCAATTTTGATTGCAATGGCATTAAATGGACCAATTGCTCTAAGCAGTATAGACATTTTAACAATGTTTATTCTTCTGATCCATGAGAATGCAATGATTTTCCGTCTTTTTGGATTTCTTGCATTTCTTTCATGAGTGTTCTCTAGTATCTCGAGTACAAATCCTTTACCTCTTTGGTTTGGTTTATTCCCAGGTTTCTTATGGTTTGGGTGCTGTATCAATGGAATTGATTCTCTAAATTCCCTTTCTGTATTTTCATTGATAATGTAGGAGATAGCCACTGATTTCGGTTCTATGATTTTATATCGTGCCACATTATTGAATTGCGGTATGAGTTCTGAGAGTTTGGGGGCAGAGTCTTTTCGGTTTTCCATATCAAGTATGTCCTGTGAGGAGAAAGAGTTTGACTTCTTGGTTGCCAACTTGGATACCTTTTATCCTCTTTGTTGTCTGATTGCTGTTGCTAGGACTTCACATCCTATGTTGATCAAGAGTGGTGAGAGTGGGCATCCTTGTCATGTTCCTGATTTCAAAGCTTAGGCTGTCAGCTTTTACCCTTTGGGGATGATATTCACTGTGGGTTTTTCATAGAAACATTTTATGAAGTTGACGAATATTCCTTCTATCCCTATACTTTGCAGCATTTTAGTCAGTAGCGGATGCTGGATATTGGAAATGCTTTTTCTTCACCAATTGAGAGGACCATGTGTTTCTCTAATCTTCACATCTTAAATTGTTCTATGACATTGATTGATTTGCGGATGTTGAACCAATCTTGCAACCCAGGGATGGATCCTACTCGGTCATGGTAGATAAACGTTTTAATGTACTGTAAGTTCCTAGGAGCTAGAATCTTGTTGAATATCTTAGCATCCATATTCACCAGTGATATTGGTTTGAAATTCTCCTTTTTGATGAGGTCTTTGCCTGGTTCATGGATCAGGGTAATGCTGGCTTTATAAAAAGTGTCTGGAAGTATTCCTTCTGCTTCAAATTTTGGAAAGAGCTTCAGGAGAAGAGGTGTTAGTTTTCTTCTTAACGTTTGGTGGAATTCGCTCGGGCATCCTTCAGGTCCCGGAGTCTTGTCTTTTGGTAGGTTTTTGATTACTGCTTTAATCCCTTAACTGGATAATGGTCTATTCAGGTTGTACATTTCTTCCTGGTTCAATTTTGGAATTTTACAGTTTTCTAGGAATGCATCCATTTCACCTAGGTTGCTTCGCTTATTGGCATATACTTTTTTTTTCCACTTTCTTTTTAGTGTAACCGTATTCATTGTTTTAGTACCACACCCAGTGCTCCATGCAATCCGTGCCCTCTCTATTACCTACCACGTCTTTCCCCAACCTCCCACCCCAGCTCATTCAATGCCCTCTTAGGTTCTTTTTAAGAGTCCATAGTCTTTTATGGTTTCCCTCCCCTTCCAATTTCTCTCCTCTCCCTTCTCCTCTCCATCTCCACTTGTCCTCCATGCTATTTGTTATACTCCACACAGAAGTGAAACCATATGATAATTAACTCTCTCTGATGGATTTATTTCACTCAGCAGTATTGCTTCCAGTCCCGTCCATGTTGCTACCAAAGTTGGGTATCCATCCTTTCTGAATGGAGGCATAATTCTCCATAGTGTATATGGACCACATCTTCCTTATCCATTCTTCCGTTGAAGGGCATCATGGTTCTTTCCACAGTTTGGCAAGCGTGGCCATTGCTGCTATAAATTTGGGTTACAGATGGCCCTTCTTTTCATTCCATCTGTATCTTTTAGGTGAATACCTAGGAGTGTAATTGCAAGGTTATAGGGAAGTTCTATGAGGAATATCCACACTCTTCTTTAAAGAGTCTGCACCACCTTGCATTCTCATCCAGAGTGTAAGAGGATTCCCCTTTCTCCACATCCTTTCTAACACATGTTGTTTCCCGTCTTCCTAATTTAGGCCATTCTAACTGGTGTAAAGTGACATCTTAATATGGTCTTTATTTGAATCTCCATGATGCCTAGTGATGATGAACATTGTTTTCAGGTGTCTGATAGCTATTTATATGTCTTCATTGGAGAAGTGTCTGTTCATATCTCCTGCCTATTTTTTGATATAATTATATGTTTTATGTGTGTTGTGGTTGAGGATTTCTTCATAGATCCTGGATATGAACCTTTTTTCTATACGGTCATTTTTAAATATCTTATCGCATTCCATGTGTTGCCTCTTTGCTTTCTTACTGTTTCATATGCAGTGCAGAAGCTTTTGGTTTGGATGAAGTCCCAGAAGTTTATTTTGGCTTTTATTTCCTTTGGTTTGGGGTCATATCTTGAAAGAAGTCGCTCTGGCTGATATCAAAGAGATTACTGCCTATGTTCTCCTCTAGGATTCTGATGGATTACTGTGTCACGTTGAGGTCTTTTATCCATTATGAGTTTAACTTTGTGTATGGTGTAAGAAGATGTCAAGTTTCATTCTTCTATATAGAGCTGTCCAGTTTTCACTGTACTAGTTATTGAAGAGCCTGTCTTTTTTCCACTGTATATTTTTTTCCTGCTTTCTTGAAGATTATTTAGCCATAGATTTGATGGTCCATATCTGAGCTGTCTACTGTGTTCAACTGGTCTATGGGTCTGTTTTTATGCCAGTCCCCTGCTGTCTTGCTGATCACGGCTTCATAGCAACCCTTGAAATCAGACAACATGTAGCTCCCAGTTTTGTTTCTCTTTTCAGCAATTCTTAGCAATACGGGGTCGCATCTGATTCCACACAAATTTGAGGCATGTGTTTGTTCCAACTCTTTTAAAGATGCTCGTGGAATTTTGATTGGAATGCATTAAATGTATCGATTTCTCTAGTCAGTATAGACATTTTAACAATGTTTATTCTGATCCATGAGAATGCAATGATTTTCCGTCTTTTCAGTTTTCTTCCATTTCTTTCATGAGTGTTCTTTAGTTCCTCAAGTAAAAATCCTTTACCTCTTTGGTTTGGTTTATTCCCAGGTTTCTTATGGTTTGGGTGCTGTAGTAAATGGAATTGATTCTCTAAATTCCATTTCTGTATTTTCATTGATAATGTCGGAGATAGTCACTGATTTCGGTTCTATGATTTTATATCCTGCCACATTATTGAATTGCGGTATGAGTTCTGAGAGTTTGGGGGTGGAGTCTTTTGGATTTTCCATATCAAGTATGTCATCTGTGAGGACAAAGAGTTCGACTTCTTGGTTGCCAACTTGGATATCTTTTTTTTTTCTCTTTGTGTCTGATTGCTGTTGCTAGGACTTCACAAGCTATGTTGAACAAGATTCATGAGAGTGGGCATCCTTGTCATGTTCCTGATTTGAAAGCGATGGCTGTCAGCTTTTACCCTTTGAGCATCACTGTGAGTATTCACTGTGGGTTTTTCATAGAAACATTTTATGAAGTTGACGAATATTCCCTCTATTCCTATACTTTGCAGCTTTTTAGTCAGGGACAGATGCTGGATATTGTCCAATGTTTTTTCTTCATCAATTGAGAGTACCATGTGGTTCTCTAATTTTCACTTCTTAATTTGTTCTATGACATTGATTGATTTGCGAATGTCGAACCAACCTTGCAACCCAGGGATAGATCCTACTCGGTCATGGTGGATAAACGTTTTATGTACTGTAGGTTCCTAGGAGCTAGAATCTCGTTGAGAATCTTAGCATCCATATTCATCAGTGATATTCGTTTG
This sequence comes from Mustela nivalis, assembly GCF_964662115.1. Taxonomy (NCBI): domain Eukaryota; kingdom Metazoa; phylum Chordata; class Mammalia; order Carnivora; family Mustelidae; genus Mustela; species Mustela nivalis. The sequence goes on from NW_028135000.1 coordinate 51,423, forward strand.
AAATTCTCCTTTTTGGTGAGGCCTTTGCTTGGTTTGTGGATCAGGGTAATGCTGGCATCAAAAAAAGTGTCTGCTTCAAATTTTGGAAAGAGCCTCAGGAAAAGAGGTGTTAGTTCTTTTCTTAAAGTTTGGTAGAATTTGCAAGGGCATTCTTCATGTCTTTTGGGAGGTTTTTGATCACTGCTTTAATCTCGTTAATGGATAACAGTCTATTCAGGTTGTACATTTCTTCCTGGATCACTTTTGGGATTTTACAGTTTTCTAGGAATGCATCCATTCCACCTAGGTTGCTTAGCTTATTGGCATATACTTGTTTTTTTTTCCCATTTCTTTTCAGTGTAACCGTATTCATTGTTTTAGCATCACACCCAGTGATTCATGCAATCTGTGCCTTCTCTATTACCCACCACGTGTTTCCCCTACCTCCCACCCCTTCTCTATCAATGCCTCAGATATTTTTTTTACTGTTGCATATATTTTTAAAATTAATTAATTTATTTATTTTCTGCATAACAGTATTCATTATTTTTTTCACCACACCCCATGCTCCATGTAATCCATGCCCGCTATAATACCCACCACCTGGTACCCCAACCTCCCACCCCCATGCCACTTCAAACGCCTCAGATTGATTTTCAATAAAAGACCCTACCAAAAAGGAGAATTTCAGACCAATATCACTGATGAATATAGATGCTAAGATTCTCAAGAAGATCCTAACAAACAGGATCCTATAGCACATTACAAAGATTATCCACCATGACCAGGTGGGATTCATCCCTGGCCTACAAGGATGGTTAAACGTTCACAAATCAAATAATGTGATAGACAAATGAATTTGAGAAGAGAAGAACCACATGATCCTCTCAATTGATGAAGAAAAAGCATTTGACAAATTCCACCATCTGTTCTTGATTAAATTGATTCAAAGTATAGGGATCGAGGGAACATTCCTGGACTTCATCAAATCTATCTATGAAAGACCCAAAGCAAATATCATCCTCAATGGGATAAAGTTTCAGCATTCCCGTTGAGATCAGGAACAAGACAAGGATGCCCACTTTCACCCCTCTTGTTCAACATAGTATTAGAAGTCCTAGCAATAGGAATCAGACAACAAAGAGAAATAAAAGGTGCCCTCAGATTCTTTTTCAGAGTCCATAGTCTCTCATAGTTCCCCTCCTCTTCCAATTTCCCTCGACTCCCTTCTCCTCTCCATCTCCCCTTGTCCTCCATGCTATTTGTTATACTCCACACAGAAGTGAAACCATATGATAATTAACTCTCTCTGCTTGATTTATTTCACTCAGCAGAATCTCTTCCAGTCCCGTCCATGTTGCTACCAAAGTTGGGAATTCATCCTTTCTGAATGGAGGCATAGTTCTCCATAGTGTATACGGACCACATCTTCCTTATCCATTTTTCTGTTGAAGGGCATCTTGGTTCTTTCCACAGTTTGGCAAGCGTGGCCATTGCAGCTATACATTTGGGCTACAGACGGCCCTTTTTTTTTACAGCATCTATATCTTTGGGGTAAAAACGTAGGAGTGTAATTGCAGCGTTATATTGAAGTTCTATTTTTAATTTCTTGACGAATCTCTACACTGTTCTCCAAAGAGACTGCAACAACTGGCATTCCCACCCACAGTGTAAGAGGATTCCCCTTTCTCCACATCCTCTCCAACACATGTTGTTTCCCGTCTTGCTAATTTAGGCCATCCTAACTGGTGTAAAGTGACATCTTAATGTGGTTTTCATTTGAATCTCCCTGATACCTAGTGATGATGAACATTTTTTCAGGTCTCTGATAGCCATTTGTATGTCTTCATTGAAGAAGTGTATTTTCATGATTTCTGCCCATTTTATCATATGATTATCTGTTTTGTTTGTGTTGAGTTTGAAGAGATCTTCATAGATCCTTGATATCAACCTTTTGTCTGTCCTGTCATTTGCCAATATCTTATCATATTCCATGGGTTGCCACTTTTATTTCTTTATTGTTTCCTATGCAGTGCAGAATCTTTTGATTTTGGTGAGTTCCCGAAGTTTATTTTGGCTTTTTTTTCCTTTGGTTTGGAGGTATGTCTTGAAAGAAGTCACTGTGGCTGATATTGAAGAGATACTGCCTATGTTCTCCTCTAGGATTCTGATGGATTCCTGTCTCACGTTAAAGTCTTTTATCCATTATGAGTTTATCTTTGTGTATGGCGTAAGAGGCTGGTCGATTTTCATTCTTCTAAATAGAGCTGCTCAGTTTCCCCTGCAACATTTATTGAAGAGACTGTCTTTTTTCCACTATATATTTTTTTCCTGCTTTCTTGAAGATTATTTGGCCATGGAGTTGATGGTCCATATATGATCTGTCTACTGTGTTCCACTGGTCTATGGGTCTCTTTTTATGCCAGTCCCATGCTGTCATGGTGATCAGGGAGGCTCTCCTGGGACTTCGGACTTAAGGCCCTGTCCCTAGCTGCCCCGATTCCCACCATTTCCCCCGCGATCCTTTGCTCTTTTGGAGTGCTTTCAACCAGTCTCCAAGTTAATGCTGGTCCCCAGAAGCAGGGCACTCTTGCTCATATTGGGGTGTTACTTTCCAACCAATCACCTTTGGTGGCTCCCTCCCCCTTTTGTTTATCTTCCGATATCAGTCGCCATTCCCACTCTGCTTTACTTGCCCACTGGTGTCTTCTGCCCCAGTAGAGATCCAACGTGTATAATTCTGATCTCAGGCTGATTTCATGGGTGATCAGAGTTCTTTGGTAGGTAATCAGCTCACTTTGGTGTAAGGGCTGAAAAGGCGCCTCCTCTTACTTCCCTGCCATCTTGTCCCTCTGAATACCCAACTTTTATATTAACATATATGGGACAGGAGGAGATTAAGCTGAGTGAAATAAGTCAAGCAGAGAAAGTCAATTATCATATGGTTTCACTTACTTGTGTAACCTAAGGAATATCATGGAGGACATTCGGAGAAGGAAAGGAAATGTGAATTGGGATAAATCGGACGGGGAGATGAACCATGAGAGACTGTGGACTCTGAGAAATAAACTTAGGGTTTTGGAGGGGAGGGGAGTGGGGGGATGGGTGAGCCTGGTAGTGGGTATTAAGGAGGGCATGTATTACATGGAGCACTAGATATGGTGCATAAACAATGAATCTTGGAACACTCAAAAAATAAAATTAAAAAAATTAAATGTGACTTTACTACAGATCCTAAGGGTCAGAGAGGGAATCACAATGGAGATTCTCAACCATTCTTACATCAGAGCTCACAATGACACTCTATCTCTGAAGAGCAGTATAAATAAGGTAGGCAGGATTTGAGCCTTAAGTCAGAGTTATTCCTGCTTCAGCCATACCTGGCAGCCTTGGCCTGTTCCCCCCTCCCCAGATGCCCTTTCTGGTGGCCCTGAGCTAGTGGGGACCACATGGTCATATGGAGATGGGAAGTTTCACACCCCTATTGATGATGGCGCTATTGTATTGTTCTCACCAGTCCAACAACATGATTTCTCAGTGAAATAAATAGCAGCTTCTTGACCTTCTTAAGATTTGAAAATCATCTTGAGTCATCTATTAGAAATATGATTTCAACATGTCTTCTTTTTCTGAAAAAAGAAGGAAAGAAAGAAAGAAAAAAAGAAAGAAAGAAAGAAAAAAGAAAGAAAGAAACCCAAATAGTAATCATGGCTTCCTGAGCACCTGCTCTTGAGAGCCATAACAGTGGCTCTTTGTGGAATTGTCCCTCATAAACTTCTAAACTGTGATGTAGGAATTTTAGTAGGCACATTTTCTAGGTGGTTAAATAGGGGCTTAGAGATGACTCCAGTAAGAGTGAATTTTAGTGTCATAAACCTAAATGGCATCCCCAAACTGATTCAAAATCCCTTGTTATTCCATACATGGTACTATTTCCCTCCTATCCATGTGGTCTTCTCAATCTGAAAACATCTCAAGTCTCAGGGTTTTCTTGCATGGCCAGCTGGAACAGATTCATCTGGCTTTTAACCTCTGCCCATCATGATCATTAAGATAATTATCTCAGTGGAGGTCCTCCAGTAAGATACTCAAAGATCTTTAAGAATACAGACATTATAATACTTTTCTGATATTAAAGTCACTGAAATTACCTTTTTAAAATTAATTAACACTCTGGTATGTTCAGAATGTTCTATAAGACAGATCTGAGATAGTATTTAAAAACACTCAGCTCAGCCTCTTCTACAAAGGGAGACAATGCTTGTAAACATTGCTGAACTATTCCTTTACCTACGGTTACTTATTACCAACCACCGTAGTGTTTATATGGTATGACTATGACTTACATTAGTCAAAATCTGCAAGGAAAGAACTTCGACATTGTACCCAACTTTAGGGATACTTCATGTTAATACTAGTGTTGTGACAATGAGCTATGCTGTTTTGTTCTATAGTACAAGGGAATGGTGCCAGACAGCTTAAAATTCTGACTTTAAATTATCTGTGTGCTTCAGAGATTTGGGCAGGAGAAGGGGAGGAGCCCAGCGTCTGTGAACATTTCTGTTATCTGTGTTGACCATGCAACAGGTAAACGTCTGTAGACATCATTTTGATTTCTTGGTACTATTGTTAAAGATGCTTTTGTCTCAAGTTCTTCCCTTCAGAAGTACTTAGAATGATAAAGGGAATTTTTATCTTTGACCATCCATGGGGCCAGATCCTGGGCTCCCAGGAAAGCTATCCCTTAACATTTTACCAAGCTCAAAATGATGGGGCAAAACCTCAGTGCATAGGCCCTATTTCTGTCCTAAGCACATGTTTCACATCTGCTATGAGAAGAAAAAGATCACCAAAGACTGCCATTGCAAACATAAAGATAAGAAAAACAGAAGAACCTCTCCTGCTCCCATAAGATTAAAGTCATACTGATTTGCACAAACTGAAAACATATGAAAAAGTTCTGGAATTTTCTTCCTCATGATGATGTGTACAAACAAAACAGAATATAGAAATTTTCCCCAAATGTTCCTTCCCTGGAGTCCTCCTATTCTTTAAGATTTTATTTATTTATTTATTTAAGAGAGAGAGAGAGTGCACACAAGCCAAGGTAGAGGGAGAATCAGGTTACCACTGAGCAGGGAGCCTGATGTGGAGCTCAATTCAGGGCTTGATTCCAGGATCCTGGGATCATGACTTGAGCTGAAGGCAGACACCTAAAGGCTGAGCCACCCAGGTGCCATGGGCTCTCCCTTTTTTGTGAAGATTGTGTCTCCCAGGCAGCTGTCTTGACTTGGGTTTGAATAAAAATCTCTTCCTTTCTCTCTAAAATGTTTAAAAGGGTTTGTCATTTAGTGTCAATAATAGCAATATGTCTTCTTTTTAAGTGAAGAGTATTCCTGGTTTACAACTCCAACAGCACAGAAGGGCGGTTTTTCTCATTCATCCTGGAGCTTCCCTGCAGAAGCAAGCACATGTATATAAATTGCAGCACAAATGGCTCATCCTAGAGGGTGCGTTGAAGGTCTAAGAAGTACTGCCCACTCTAGGGGTGAGAGTTCATCCCACTTGGAGCATTAGTATTTGGGTCTTAATATTGTCTTGGAAATGTGGGAAACCATTGCATTTACTGAAGCCCAAGACTCAGAAGGTCTGAGAACAGCTGACCTGCTCAGGATCCAGGCACAGCTCCTCAGGTAGTGTTGGTGCAGGAATGGAAGGGGCAAGGCTCTGTGGGTGGTCTGCAGCTAGAGGGATGTGGGGAATGGGCCCTGTGTGAGGGGGCCCTGCTACAAACTCCTCGCATGCCTCTGTGTCCCAGTCAGCTGTACAGGTGGGAAGGGACTCTAGGACCACCTGCATATACAGGAAGGCACCAGTATAAATTCCAGTGGCTGGATGCAGGCAGTCACAGCAAGCAATGGGCGTGTGGCACCACCCTCCCTTACGAATAATCCTGTGGGGGTGGAGCTACCTTTCTGTGGGTATGCCCCCAGCTGCCCAGGATGCAGCAGTGAGGTAGGAGAAGGCGAGATTGATCTGTGGGGGTTCCCTCATGCGTGAATAGACACTGTGGACCAGGGTAGGGACCTGGGGGTAGGTTGAGCCCCACGTGGGAGGTTGGGATATGGGAAGGGGGCATGGAATGAGCTAATCTTGGGAACTCAAATGAGATCTCCTTTTTCCCTTGAAAGTCTCTTCTGCCCTATATCCATTAATTGGCCGTATCTCCAAGATCCCTGAACTCTAGGGCGCCCACTCACTCCAGGTTTTGTGGGGTGAGTTGTGGACATTTCAGGTTTCCCAGTGTTCTCCAGGAAAAGTGGATTTAAGGACGTCACACAGTCCCCACGTCATTAAGTTGCACCCCGGTCTCTGACACAGTGCAGGTAATGGACCTTGAGCAGCAGCTCCAGTTCAGCAGGGTCCCCGTGTTCAGGCACAAGTGTGGCAGCACCGACCTCAGAGCCACCCACCAACTTCAGCATTGTTCCCTGTGTCCCTAGGAGATGATAATGGCCTCAGGATCATGCAGGTGGGTCCTCCAAGTTCCTTTCTCTGGCCGCAGGCACAGGTGTGGTGGTAACAGCCCCAGAGGCATCCATCCATTTTATCATTGTGCCCTGTGTCCCTCATGGATGGTGGCGATAGGCTGTCAGGATTGTGCAGGAGAGTCCTCCAAGTGTCTGTTCTCCCAGGCACAGGTGTGGTGGCAACAAATTTTAGAGTAGTACCCCATCTTCAACACTGTGCCTCGTGCCCTGGGGTTGGTGGTCATAGGCTGCAGGATCCTGCAGGAGAGTCCTCCAGTTGGGGGCCTGGAAGCTGGAGTAAACCAGACCTCAGTCAAGTTGCACAAGGAACAGGTGAGTTGAGGTCTTCATTTGGAAGAGTAATCTCACTTTTCCAACAAAGACAGAGTCATCAGTCTACTTTTGATGAAGATAATTACTACTTAAGAAAAAAGTGTGTGTGGGGCACCTGGGTGGCTCAGTGGGTTAAGCCTCTGCCTTCCGCTGAGGTTGTGATCCCACGGTCCTGGGATCGAGCCTCAAATTGGGCTCTCTGATTAGGAGGGAGCCTCTTTCCTCTTCTCTCTTTGTCTGCCTTCCGGACTGCTTGTAATCTCTCTGTCAAATAAATAAATAAAATCTTAAAAAAAAGAAACAAGTGTGTGTTTCCCCTTCTCCTAGGAACTGAAACAGATGTGCAGGCCATAGATTGCAGATGCCTATTTGTGCCCACCTGACAGCATTTCTCTGCTCTGGCTCCAGAAACCCTGAAGTTTTGAACACCAGAATCTGGGTCAGTGATGCAGCTTGTCACAGGACATTTATGTTCCGAGAAAGCAGCAGATACAGTGGGCTCAATGTCACATCCATGTCAGGAGTAGAGGTAAAACTTCTCATTAACTCAAAATCTCCTGGACTTTTCTCTTTCCTCTAGTTGAGCCACGAAGTAAAACTTATGTCATTGTCAGCATTCTGGATTTGGTTCAAGAGTTACTCAGTTTCCCTGCAGGTAGGCCATTTCAGGGAATACCCTTTTATCTGTTGATTTATTGCTTACAAAATATCATCTGAACATCTGTTTCTGAGGAAATCACTTATTGGAAAAAAGTGATAAGATTTACCCCGTGTGTGTGTGTGTGTGTGTGTGTGTGTGTGTGTGAGTGTGTGTGTGTGTGTGTGTGTGTGTGTTTAAAGATTTTATTTATTTATTTGACAGACAGAGATAACAAGTAGGAAGAGAGGCAGGCAGAGAGAGAGAGAGGAGTTAGCAGGCTCCACGCAGAGCAGAGAGCCCCATGCGGGGCTCAATCCCAGGACCCTGGGATCATGACCTGAGCCAAAGGCAGAGGCTTTAACACACTGAGCTACCCAGGCGCCCCAGCTCTTTGTGTGTTTTTAACATACAATTTCATCCCTTATCTAACAAGGTTTATTCCGTTGGGCCTAGGGTATAGTTAGGTGGCCAACATATAGAGTTGGGTGGCTTTTTGTCATCAGATACAGACTTGGATGATGTCATTTGTCAAAGGTGATGTTTCCTAATTTATCAGTCTTTTCATCAGAAGAGTTATAATTAACGTATAGGGAAAATTCAAAGTTATTCAAAGTATCCATTTACTGTTTAAAAGTTGACCTTGGTTTTCTAATTTAACTAAATGCATCATCTAGATACTTTGACGTGCTGTATTTTTTCTGCAGTTTCTTTGGTGGCAGAGTCAGAAGGAGAGACTTTGGAAATTCTTATGGATAGATGCTTGCTGGTGGCTCCAAGGAGCTTGGTGTCAGGAGTACTGGGGTGAGTTCTGCAACTGCTTGCCTGACCTTACGTGAGTTAGGTTATACCACAGAGTTTCTGTTTCCTCCTTATGAATCTGCTGGCAGGTAATATCTATGGAAAGGCTTTTTACACAGAAACTGTAATGTATATTGAAGAACAAATTAAAATCAGATGATTTGGCTGTATTGTTCTGTAAATAATAGTTTTAATCCTTGCCCCCAACAGGATACCTGGGTGGCTCAGTGGGTTAAAGCCTCTGCCTTCGGTAGAGATCAGGTCATGATCTCAGGATCCTGGAATTGAGCCCCACATCAGGCTCTCTGCTCAGCAGAGAGCCTGCTTCCCTTTCTCTCTCTCTGCCTGCTTGTGATCTCTGTTTAAATAAATAAATAAAATCTTTACAGAAATAGATTTAAACCCTCCTGTCATGAGATATGGTATTTTATTGCACAAGGAGTCCTCAGAAGGCTATAATGAAAGTGTCAGGTCACAGAGCACATTCAGATTCCATTGGTAGGTTAGTGACCATTTACCAGGTAGGAGGTAAGTGGAGAGAAATATGACAGAAGGCAAAAGTAGGTGTTAACCATTCATTAAGTAGCATTCTGCATTTCTCATGAAAGCCTTGGGCCAGTGTAATTTTGGAAGAAGGAGAAGGAATCCTGGAGCTTTCTGGCAGACAGGGTAATTCCAGGTCTGAGTAGAGCTTACAGGGGTCCCAGAGTAGAGCTGAGTGCATTCTGCAAGAGGTTGTGGGCAGGACTGGCTCCAGGGGGTGGCTGTGTCTCCCGTGTGACGGCTGTGGGCAGTTTCCTGGATGAGGACAAGTGAGCCACAGGTGGAGAACTGGCAGAACACCTTCTTCTGTGCCACCAGCCTCACCCAACACACACAACCTCATTGTCTGTCCCTGTCACTCAAATTCTGACTGCTCTGTGCTGCCAGGACGAGAGGTTGGTTTGTGCTCCTTTCTTTGCATGTCAGTGAAGTTTCAAAACTTTGATTATGGAAGGGACGCCTGGGTGGCTCAGTTGGTTAAGCAGCTGCCTTCGGCTCAGGTCATAATTCCAGCATCCTGGGATTGAGTTCCACATCGGGCTCCTTGCTCGGCAGGGAGCCTGCTTCTCCCTCGGCCTCTGCCTGCCTCTCTGTCTAATTGTGCTCACTCTCGCTCCTCTCTCTCTCTGAAAAATAAATAAAATCGTAAAAAAAAAAAACTTTGATTATGGAAATGGCGAGTCATCAGAATGGCTATTATTCTTATTTCCTGCTCTTGAATTCACCACAGTGAATCATACCTGCTAGTGGAAGGGGAGATCTGTGTGTTTTTATTTCCTGTTTAAATTAAACAATGGGAAAACAATCTTTTGAGGAATTAAAAAACCCTTCATGGGGACTCATGTTTTTCTCTTCTGTGAACCACTTTCTGATAGTAGAAACTTTTTTTTTTTTAAATTAAAGCTCAGACTCAGAGCTGTAACAGGGTGCTGTGCCCTTTGTGAGGGGGAGAAACAGAGGAGGAGTGTAGGTTGTTTAGGAGCTTGGGGTGTGGCTCATTATGCTCCCAGTGGCACACAAGCCCCTGTTAGCCTTCCTTGACAGTGGGTGGGGGAGATAGGGGTTGCTGCTCACCTGGTAGACAATCCTGGTCTCTGAAACCTGACCCAGTGAATCACTATTGACTTGAACTGGGTAATTTATGAAGAAAACAGAATGAACCCTGAAGGGTGCCTATATCTTTTGCACTCAGACAATTCCATGGAGCAAAGGAACTCATCACCCATGAGACATGTCAGGATCCCTGAGTGTGTGGGCTTTGCTCCCTGGGAAGAGGTTGTGTCTTCATCCTTATCTGAACCAGAACCATGTTGTCTGGTTACCAAGATCCAGACTTTTATGTGACCATGGGATTATTATTATTGTTATTTTAAGGAAGCAATGTAGGCACTGTCTTCAAGATACAAATGTCAAAAGGAAAAACAAAAGGATATATATATATATATATATTTATAATATATATATATATATTTATAATGACTAAACTTGTGTTATCTCTCATTGGTAAGGGTAACTTAGGGCTGCCCATATGAGAAAGACCACGGAATTATATTTTGATCGAAGTGTGCTGTGCAAGTGTAGTGTATGTGTGGATTTTTTATTTATTTTGTTTTATTTTTTAATTTTTAAAGATTTTTATATAAACATATAATGGAAGTTTAGCCCAAGGGGTACAGATCTGTGAATCACCAGGTTTACACACTTCACAGCACTCACCATAGCACATACCCTCCCTTATGTCCATAACCCCACCACCGTCTCCTGACACCCCCTAGAAACCCTGTTTATTTTGTGAGATTAAGAGTCACTTATGGTTTGTCTCCCTACCGATCCCATCATGTTACATTTATTATTTTCCGAACACTGAACCACCCCCACGTTGCATCTCCACTTACTCATGTCAGGGAGATCATATGATAGCTGTCTTTCTCTGATTGACTTATTTCACTAAGCATAATACTCTCTAGTTCCATCCATGTTGTCACAAATGGCAAGATTTCATTTCTTTTGATGGCTGAATATTATTCCATTGTGTGTGTGTGTGTGCCACATCTTCTTTATCCATTTTTCTGTTGATGGGCATCTAGGTTATTTCCATAGTTTGGCTATTGTGGACATTGCTGCTAAAACCATTCGGGTGCACATGCCCATTTGGATCACTAGACTTGTATCTTTAGAGTTAATACCCTGTAGTGCAAAAGTTGGGTCATAGGGCAGTTCTATTTTCAACTTTTTGAGGAAATTCCATGATGTTTTCCAGAGTCGTTGCACCAGCTTGCATCCCACCAACAGTGTAGGAGGGTTCCCCTTTCTTTGCATCCTTGCTAGCATATGTCACTTCCTGGCTTGTTGATTTTAGCCATTCTGACTGGTGTGAGGTGGTATCTCATTGTGGTTTTGATTTGTAATTCCCTGATGCCGAGTGATTTGGAGCATTTCTTCATGTGTCCGTTGGCCATCTGGATGGCTTCTTTGCAGAAATGTCTGTTCATGTCCTCTGCCCATTTCTTGATTGGATTATTTGTTCTTTGGGTGTTGAGTTTGCTAAGCTCTTTATAGATTTTGGATACTAGCGGTTTGCATATATCTTCTCCCATTCTGTCAGTTGTCTTTTGGTTTTGTTAACTGTTTCTTTTGCTGTTAAAAACCTTTTGCACTTGATGAAATTCCTATAGTTCATCTTTGCCCTTGCTTCCCTTGCCTTTGGCGATGTTCCTAGGAAGAAGTTTCTGCAGCTGAGGTTGAAGAGGTTCTTGCCTGTGTTCTCCTCAAGGACTTTGATGGATTCCTTTCTTACCTTGCGGTCCTTCATCCATTTTGTGTCTATTTCCATGTGTGGTCCAAGGAAAAGGTCCAATTTCATTTTTCTACATGTGACTGTCCAATTTTCCCAACACCATTTGTTGAAGAGGCTGTCTTTTTTCCATTGGACATTCTTTCCTGCTTTGTTGAAGATTAGTTGACTATAGAGCAGAAGTCTACTTCTGGGCTCTCTATTCTTTTCCTTTGATCTGTATGTCTGTCTTTGTGTCAGTACCATACTGTCTTGATGATGACAGCTTTGTAATAGAGCTTGAACTCCGGAATGGTGATGCCACCAACTTTGGCTTTCTTTTTCAATATTCCTTTGGCTATTCGAGGTCTTTTCTGGTTCCATATAAATTTTAGGATTATTTCTTCCATTTCTTTGAAGAAATGGATGGGATTTTGGTAAGGATGGCATTAAATGTGCAGATTGCTTTACGTATAATAGACATTTTCACAATATTTGTTCTTCTAATCCAGGAGCATAGAACATTTTTCCATACCTTTGTGTCTTCCTTAATTTCTTTCATGAGTACTTTATAGTTTTCTGAGTATAGATTCTTTGCCTCTTTGGTTAGGTTTATTTCTAGGTATTTTACGGTTTTGGGTGAAGTTGGAAATGGGATTGACTTCTTAATTTCTCTTTCTTCTGTCTTGTTGTTGTTGTAAAGAAATACAACTGATTTCTGTGCATTGATTTTATATCCTGACACTTTACAGAACTCCTGTACAAGTTCTAGCATTTTGGAGTGGATCCTTTTGCGTTTTCCACACAGAGTGTCATATAACTGCAAAGAGTAATAGTTTGTCTTCTTTGTCGATTTGGATGCCTTTAATTTCTTTTTGTTGTCTGATTGCTGAGGCTAGGAATTCTAGTACTATGTTGAATAGCAGTGGTGATAATGGACATCCCTGATGTGTTCCTGACCTTAGCAGAAAAGTTGGGTTTAGGCTTCCTTTGTTGTTCTTTCTCCAGCTCCTTTAGGTGTAGGGTTATTTTCTGTATTTCAGACCTTTCTTGTTTCTTGAGAAAGGCGTATATCACTATATATTTTCCTCTCAGGACTTCCTTGCTGTTTTCCACAGATTTTGAACTGTTGTGTTTTCATTATCATTTGTTTCCATGAATTTTTTCAATTCTTCTTTAATTTCCTGGTTGGCCCATTCATTCCTTAGAAGGATGCTGTTTAGTCTCCATGTATTTCTGTTATTTCCAAATTTCCTCTTGTGATTGAGGTCTAGCTTCAGAGCATTGTGGTCTGAGAATATGCAGGGAATAATCCCAATTTTTTTTAAGTTTATTTATTTATTTATTTGACAGACAGAGATCACAAGTAGGCAGAGAGGCAGGCAGAGAGAGAGGAGGAAGCAGGCTCCCCACTGAGCAGAGAGCCTGATGAGTGTTTTGATCCCAGGACTCTGGGATCATGACCTGAGCCGAAGGCAGAGGCCTTAGCCCACTGAGCCAACAGGCCGCCCCGATCCCAATCTTTTGATACCAGTTGAGACATGATTTATGACCCAGGATGTGATCCATTCTGGAGACTGTTCCATGTGTGCTAAAGAAGAATGTGTATTCTGTTGCTTTGGGATGAAATGTTCTGAAGAGATCTGTTATTTCAATTGGGTCCAGTGTGTCATTTAAGGCTTTTATTTCCTTGTTGATCTTTTGCTGGAAGATCTTTCCATTTCAGTGAGGGGAGTGTTAACGTCCCCTACTATTATTGTATTATTGTCAATGCGTTTCTTTGATTTTGTTACTATTAATTGGTTTATATATTTGGCTGCTCCCAAGTTAGGGGCATAGATATTTAGAATTGCTAGATCTTCTTGTTGGACAGACCCTTTGAGAATGACATAGTGTCCTTCCTCTTCTCTTATTATAGTCTTTGGCTTAAAATCTAATTGATATCCTATAAGGATTGCTACCCCAGCTTTCTTCTGATGTTCATTAGCATGGTAAATTGTTTTCCACCTCCTCATTTTAAATCTGGAGATGTCTTTGGGTCTAAATTGAGTTTCTTGTAGACAGCATATTGATGGGTTTTGTTTTTTTATCCATTCTGATACCCTGTGTCTTTTGATTGGGGCATTTAGCCCATTTAGATTCAGGTTAACTATTGAGAGATACGAATTTTGTGCCATTGTATTGCCTGTAAGGTGACTGTTACTGTGTATTGTCTCTGATCCTTTCTGATCTAGTACTTTTAGGTTCTCTCTTTGATTAGAGGACCCCTTTCAATATATCCTGCACAGATGATTAGGTGTCTGCAAATTCTTTGCATATTCAGTATTTGTTTGTCCTGGAAGATTTTTATCGTTCCTTCTATTTTCAATGATAGCCTAGCTGGATATAGTATTCTTGGCTGCATGTTTTTCTTGTTTAGTGCTTTGAAGTTCTTTCTGGCCTGCCAGGTCTCTGTGGGTAAGTCCACTGCCAATCTAATATTTTTACCATTGTATGTTACAGACTTCTTTTCCTGAGCGTCTTTCAGGATTTTCTCTTTGTTGCTAAGACTTGTAAATTTTACTATTAGGTGACAGGGTGTGGACCTATTCTTATTGATTTTGAGTGGGGAATCTCTTGATGCTTGTTCCCTTTGCCATATTAGGGAAATTCTCTATAATAATTCCCCCTAATATACTTTCTGCTCCCCTCTCTCTTTCTTCTTCTTCTGGAATCCCAATTATTCTAATAATTTCATCTTATGGTGTCACTTAACTCTCAAATTCTCTGCTCATGGTCCAGTATTTGTTTGTCTCTCTTTTGCTCAGCTTCTTTATTCTCTGTCAGTTGGTCTACTATATCACTATTTTTTCTTCTGACTCATTTATCCTAGCAGTAAGAGCCTGATTTTTTATTGCACCTCATTAATAACTTTTTTGTTTTCAACTTGGTTAGATTTTAGTTATGTCATTTCTCCAGAAAGGACTTTTATCTCTCCAGAGAGGGTTTCTCTAATATCTTCCATGCCTTTTTCGAGCACAGCTAGAACCTTGAGAGTTGTCATTCTGAACTCTAGATCAGACATATTACCAATATCTGTATTGATTAGGTCCCCAGCCTTTGGTACTGCCCTTGTTCTTTTTTTTTTGTGATGAGTTTTTCTGCCTTGTCATTTTGTTCAGATAAGGAAAGTCTCAATCACTTCTTGAGATGGTTGATCTCAAGAAGAGTGGCAAAGACCCCAGGAAAATGTGCTTTAACTAAATAAGAAGAGACTCCAAATCGTTGAAGGGAGATATATATTATATGGGAGATATATATTATATATAATATATATCTCCCTCCATATATATATATATATATATATATACATATACATATATATATATATATATCAGTCTAATATATATATATATATATATATATATATATATATTAGTCTGGTAACTAGAACTGGGTCACCACTTAATTACTTAATTTTGGGAGTATTTTGGTCTCTTAGAAGAAACTACCTCCCAACATTTTAAAGAATGAAGAACATATTTAAGCGTAAACACAATGAAGGGAGGGAATATGCCTATAAAGATGAAAAAATTTTCTAAAAAAAGGAGTTGATAAAGTAAGTTGGTTGGGATAAAAAGGAAAAATAAAGTGGGGAGAATTTGCTCGGGCTGGAGACTAGAACAAGCCCAAGATAGATTTAGAGTGTATTTTGATCTATTAGAAGAAATTGTACCCCAAATTTTTTTAGAAGAAAAAACCCATGTGTATACAAAAATAAAGTTCAATACAATGAAGGATAAAATATGATTATAATAATGAAGGTTAAAAAAATATTATTTTTAAATGAAAGGCATTGTTAAGGTAAACTAGTTAACATTAAAAGAAGAAAGGGTAAAAGTTAAAAAAAAATTAGCAGAAGAAAAAAAAGAAAATTAAAAAAACATTAACTGCAAGACTAAAGAATCATGGGGAAAAGACCATGAATTCTCTGCTTTGCTTTCTCCTCCTCTGGAATTTTGCTGTTATCCTTGGTAAATGAACTTGGTCTTGGCTGGATTTCTTGTTGATCTTCTGACGGAGGGGCCTCTTGTAGTGATTCTCAAGTGCTTTTGCCGGAGGTGGAATTACACCGCCTTTACCAGGGGCCAGACTAAGTAAACTTCGGGAGCTTTTCTTCCCTGAACACTTTCTGTAGAGTTCTGGAGGACGGGAATGAAAATGGTGGCCTCCCCGTCTCTGCAGCCCAGAGTAGACGAGAGCTTGGGTCCCCACTCCTCAGTGCGCACTCAGAGAAAAGTGCTCAATTACTCCCGTCTCCCTGGTCTCCAGCCACACTCAGAACTCACCCAGCCTGTGCCGGGTTCAAGGTAACCCCGAGTTGAGAGCTCACTTCTCTGCTCTGTCTCTGTAGCCAGCTTCCCCACTCTAATACCTGCGAGCTCTTTCATAATCAGACACCCCAGATCCATCTGTGACCAGAAGGATCTGTGACCGAACCTTCTGGGGCCAAGCTGACCCCGCATGGACTTCATCCCAGTTTAGCCTCTGGAGCAATGTCCCTCAGTGGAGCAGACTTTTAAAAGTCCTGATTTTGTGCTCTGTTGTTCTGCCACTTGCCAGGAGCTGGCTCCTCCCACCACAAGTCTATCTTGCTGTCACTGTGGATTCACTTCTCTGCTGGTCCTACCTTTCATAAAGTGGTTGATTCTCTGTTTCTAGAATTGTTTCTCTTCTTCTATTTGATCTCCTGTTGGATTTGTAGGTGTTTACAATGCTTTGACAAGCTATGTAGCCCATCTCCTGCTACCTGATGTTGTCTTAACTAGCTGCTTCTCAACCATCTTGTGTGTGTGTGTGTGTGTGTGTGTGTGTGTGTGCGTGTGTGTGTGTTTAAAGATTTTATTTGACACAGAGGGAGAAACATCACAAGTAGGCAGAGAAGCAGGCAGAGAGAGGGGGAAGCAGGTTCCCTGCTGAGCAGAGAGCCTGATACGGGGCTCACCCCCAGGATGCTGAGATCATGACCTAATCTGAAGGCTGAGGCTTAACCCACTGAGACACCCAGGTGCCCAACACATGTAGTGTTTTATTCTATCATTTTCCTTACTTCTCTGAAGGGAAAAGGAAGTGGTGACTGGAGCCTGGTTTCTGATTTGAAGGAATGGGATATAAGAGATTTGAAAAAATAGTGTTCATGCTGACATGGTTCTCAGTGCACAGTGAGCAAAGGTTTGAATCTTGGACTTGGAGGTGTTGGTGTTCAGGGAAGATGATGTCCAAGTTTCCAGCATGTAGAGTCACTTGGCTGGTCTTTCTACTTGGACCAGTACCTGCCTTCCTAAGGGGAGCTTGAAAGTGGCTTGGAACCCTAGGGCACTTGAGGAATGATTTGGATAAGACACCTGGGTGGGCCAGTGTAGACAAACTAAGGGAATTCCAGAGCTAATGATGAATACATTTCTGAGGATGGAGTTTGCTTCTCTGTGAGTAGCATTGAGTTGGGGCGGAAAGCAGTCTCTGGATCTTAGGACTCATCGTGTGAGCAGGTCTGAACCGGAATGCATTGTCAGATCAGACACCTGGGAGATTGTGAGGCCATGGTGGTGGACCATTACTCTTAAGGGAAGGCCATACTGCTCCAGGGATAGGGCTCTGCTACCTGGTCAGCCCTACTACTGCAGATGTACCACGAAAGTTATTTTCTCTTTGGTTCTCATGCTCTTGGCTCAGCAGGGTGGTTGGTGGGAAACCACCCACAGGCAACCTTATTGATTCTTGTCCAGGTGCCCCTTGCTTCCTCAGATGAGGAACAGCAGGTATTCTCTACCTGGTGTCTATTAATTCAACCATCAGAAGCACTTCTTCCAGAGCCACACCCCTGAGAAATCCTTCACTTTCCTGTGCTGTGTGGAAGAGGCCATTTTTCATTTGGAAGTGAAATCTCAGATCCTGCTATTAGATTCCAAGGCCACACAGTACTCCATTCTCCATGATGCTCTAGTTGTGCTTGAGTCCTGATGTGCAAGACTGAGGCCAAACCTGGGCAGCCTGCTGCTGCTGCTGCTCAATTTGTTTCCCAAAGTCAAGAGTCTCATATGTTTTTTCTCCTTCTCAGATATCTTCCAATTCAGGTTTCCCACCCTGTCCCTATGATCCTCTGTGTTGTTCCTTATATTCCACATATGAGTGAAACCATATGATAACTGTCTTTCTCTGCTTGATGTATTTCACTTAGCATAATCTCCTCCAGTTCCAGCCATGTCAATGCAAATGGTAAGTATTCATCATTTCTGATGGCTGAGTAATATTCCATTGTATATATGAACCACATATTCTTCTTCTTTTTTTAAAGGATTTTGTTTATTTGACACAGAGAGAGAGAGACAACTATCACAAATAGGCAGAGAGGCAGGCAGCTATAGGAGGGGAAGCAGCTCCCCACTGTGTAGAAAGCTTTATGCATGCTCGATCCCAGGAACCTGAGATCTTGACCTGAGCCACAGGCAGAGGCTTAACACACTGAGTCACCCAGGGGCCCCTGAACCACATCTTCTTTATACATTAATCTGTTGAAGGACATCTCTGCTCCTTCCACAGTTTGGCTATTGTGGACATTGCTGCTAGAAACACTGGGGTGCATGTGCCTCTTCATTTTACCAAATCCATATGGTAGATACCCAGGAGTGCAATTGGTGGGTCATAGGGTAGCTTTATTTTTAATGTCTTGAGGAAACTCCGTGCTGTTTTTCAGAGTGAGTGTACCAGCTTGCGTTCCAACCAACAGTGTAAGAGGGTTCCCTCTTAACCCTCTTACACTGTTGTGTAATATGTTTCACATCCTCATCAACATTTGTTGTTCCCTGTCTTTTAATTTTTGACATTCTAACAGGTGTAAGGTGGTGTCTCATTGTGATTTTGATTTTTATTTCCCTGATTGCAAGGCATGTGGAGAATGTTTTCATGTGTCTGTTAGTCATCTGTATGTCTTTTTGGAGAAGTGTCATTTTAGGTCTTCTGACCATTTCTTGAGTGGACTCTTTGTTTTTTGGGGTGTTGAGTTTGAGAAATTCTGTGTAAATCTTGGATACCAGACCTTTAACTCTAATAGCATTTGCAAATATCTACTCCCATTTTACACGTTGCCGTTTAGTTTTGCTAATTGTTTCCAAGCGTTTCATCTTGATGAAGTACTGAAAGTTTATTTTTGCTTCTGTTTCCCTTGTCTTTAGAGACTTGTCTTGAAAGAAGTTGCTGTGTTGGAAATCGAAGAGGTTGCTGCCTGTGTTCTCTAGGATTTTGGTGTGAGACAGGAATTAATCATCTTTCTTTCCTGATTGTATTTGAGACCTCTCTCCTTCTTGGTGAGTCTAGCTAAGGCTTTGTTAGTTTTGTTTATCTTTCCAACAAAGGCAGTTCTTATTTTCATTGATCTTTTGTCTTTTTAGTCATCATTACTGATTTTCACATTCCGTTTTATTACCTTATTCCTACTGATTTGGGATTTGCTTGTTTTTTTTAACATTTCTTTATCATGTAAAATTATAGTGTTTACAGGACAGCTTTCTTGTGGACTGATGGGGACCTGAATTTCTATGAACTTCCCCCTTAGAACTAATTTTGCTGTGCCCTTACATTTTTGTAGGTTTTTCTTTTTGTCTCGAGGTACTTTTAAAATTTCTTGATTTCTTCTTTGACTGTTGGTAGTTTATTACCATGTTGTTAAATCTCTACATATTTTTGACTCTCGCATTTTCTTCTTGTGATTGATTTCTAGTTTCATAACATTGTGGTTGGACAATATTTGAATCAGCAGGTGAGGGGAACATTCAGGATAAAGTTTTGTTTACTGGGCTTTTTTTCTGAGGGCAGAGAATGAGCTCCATACAGTGGAAGGTGTTGGGTTGGCAAGTTCCAGGAGTGCAGGAAGAACAATGGAAATGACTGCCGCCGGGTCCCGCTGTCTTCCAGCCTCCACCCCCACTTTCCTTCACCCTTGACTCTCCAGCCAAAAGGATGTATGCCCAGGTCATGTCCCCTTAGGTAACCTGATACCTATGAGGGAAACAGATGAAAGACCCCTGCCAACTCCCTCCCAGTGTGACTTCCCCTACTCTCTTTCTGGAATCAAGGAACTTTGACAGAGGGTACCCACCTCCTCCCGGAGCAACTTTCCTGGTTCCCCTTCTCTTGAGCCCTGAAACTTTGCAGGAGAGTGCCTTTAATAAATCTTGCCTTGCACCCACTTCGCCTGGCGTGTTTATCTCGCCTATAAAACCTTACATTTGGTGCCCAAAACCCGGGAGGGTTTTGAGAGCCTCCCACCCTGGTGAGGAGGCTCTCTCCTCTCCCTTGCCAGACCTGGACCTGCCTTTCCCAACGCCACTTCTGAAGCCATGGTGAGTTTCCCCGGATTCCGCGCCTCTGTCTGAAAAGCCCTGCCCTAATGGCGCCCACGTCAAGGCAGACCCCGCTGGTCACCAGGTGACCTCCGTGACTCTGAGAAGCTGGGAGACATCCTAACCTCTAGGGTATTTGACACAGTTTTTCTGCAACCCAGTGGTGGATGAAGGGATGCCTTCCTCCTGCCCTCGGGTTGTCTGGTAAGGAGTCTTGGGGACCTCCCAATCCAAATTCAACCCTAAAACATCCCGGGCGTGTTTTAGGCCTGTTGGACAATCTTAAAACCCTGGAACTGGGCCAGGACCTGCAAAAATGACGTTACTATACTGTAGCTTGGCCACAATACTGATTAGACAGTCAGTCCCAATGGTCTCCAGAAGTCATGTTTAATTATCAGATTTTCATGGACCTAAATAACCTCAATAGACACCAAGGCAGATGGGCCAAGGTCCCTTAAGTTCAGGATTTCTGAACCAGCACCCTTGTTTACCCGTCCCTCTCCCCACTCCTATCCGAACTTCTGACAAATTTATCCACAGTAAATATGAAACTTTAATCAATGTTTAATAAAGCTCTTGTTATTTGTTAAAATCTGTTACCAAAGAAATGACTAAACGGATGGTTAATTGTCTGTCTCAAAGTTTTAATGGGTAATTGCTGAGATAGCTTTCAAAGTCTTTGGTAACCTGAAAGTTTTAAGTTTTGCTTGGATGACAAATGGGATTAAATCTGTTGGACATTTAGGTATTTTCCAAAGGGATAAAATGCCAAGTCATGTATTACTGAACATAGCTTTGTGCTTTTGACTTCTTACAGCAAAGAAAATAAGAATATTTAAATCTGTTGGTAAGCATGGCTTGTGCTTAACTGATTCATAAATTGGCATCTAAAGAATTCTGTTATAGCCGTTCATGATTAATAACTGACTAGAGGTTAATAACTAAAGGTGTTTCTAAGAGTACAAAATTCTGCTAAATAAAGGAAGCAACTCTGTGTGTAGGAAAGTAGAAGATATATGAGAAATATTTAAGGAATGGGAGTATATTTTATTGAAAGTGAAAGGAGATAATTTTGTCCTAAGTGAGATGGCTTTTTGAGACAAAACCTGAATGCAAAGGAAAGTTGTAGAAGGTTTGTGAAGGGAAATCATTCAGGAACCCAATGAAAACCCGGCCATGTTTCTTAACCAACTTACTGAGGCGCTGACTCAATACACTTGCCTAGACCTGGCCTCTCCAGCAGGGGCGATTGTTTTAGCTACTCACTTTATTTCTCAGTCAGCCGCCGACATTCGGCAAAAATTAAAGAAAGTGGAGGAGGACCCTCAAACTCCCATTTCTGATCTGGTGAAAATGGCATTTAAAGTCTTTAACTCCCAATAGGAGGCAGAACTTAAGCACCAAGCCAGACTCCAACCGAAGGTCCAACTGCGGACCCAAGCCCTGGTAGCAGCCCTAAGGCCGGGAGGTTCTGGGGGTCAACAGAAGGGAGCACCTAACTGCGTCCCTCTGGGGGCCTGTTTTACGTGTGGAGCCAAGGGATACTGGGCCCGTCAATGCCCCAATCCAAAAATGCCTACTAGGCCGTGCCCTCAATGCCGCATAATGGGCCACTGGATATTGGACTGCCCCAACCTCAGGGTATTCCCGGCGCCTCCACGTGGGGGAGACCCTGAGATGGTAAGTTCTGTCTTCCAACTTCTCCTATTGGATGACTGATGGAGCCCAGTCTCAGACACCCCTCTCACCCATGCCGAGCCCAGGGTCATGCTCCAGGTAGTGGGTAAGTCCCTTTCCTTTCTATTGGACACGGCACATGCTTTCCTGCCTTTTTACTCAGCTCCTAATCATCCCTCCTCGTTGCAGTTATGGGAATTGATGGTACTTCCTCCACTCCAAAGGCCAGCCAACCCCTTACCTGCAGCCTGTATGCGTTCCCTTTCTCACACTTCTTCCTCATTATCCCTTACTGCCCTGTTCCCTTACTAGACAGGGACATCCTCCACAAACTTCAGGCCACCATTTGTCTCTCTCCCTCTCCCTTGACTTATGTTCACCTCATCCTTCCTCTATTTCCCGATGACTCGTCCTCTATCCCAGACTGTCTCCCCTCTGTAGACCCACAGATATGGGACATTTCCAGACCTGTAGTAGCAACCCACCAGTGAGGACTCAAGTTTATCAGTGACCGCCTTTGGCAGCAGGGTCTCCTTATTCACATTAACTCTCCAAGGAACTAGATGTCACTTTCCAGGGATGGCAGCACTGCCTCAAGGCCCTAGCGGCAGCCACTTCTCTGACAAAGGAGGCCCTCAAATTTACCTTAGGACAGCCCATCATGGTCTTCTCCCCCCATAGACTGATGGACTGAGTCAGCCACAAATACTTGGCACAGCTCACTCCTTCCCATCTCCAAGTTTACCACCTGCTGTTCATAGAAAACCCCCAGGTCACACTCTGTCTCCCTTCGCCTAAATCCCACCACTCTCTTGCCGACACATTCATCTACCCCCACTCCTCTCCACTCCTGTGCTCAACACCTGGAAGAACTCTCTCCCTCCCATCCAGCACATTGGGACCAGCCCCTGACTGAACCCAATCGCACTATGTTCATGGATTTGGGCTCCCTCATAGCTCCATATGGACGGCGATGTGTGACCTATGCAGTGGTCACCCTGGATGCAGTCATATAAGCAACCCCCCTTCCCATTGGGATTACTTCTCAAAAGGCAGAACTCCTGGCTCTTACCAAGGCTCTTCACTTATCTGAGGGCCAACGGGTCACTCTTTATACTGACTCCAAATATGCTCTCCTTATTACCAACACTCACTCTGTCCTCTGTCAAGAAAGGGGATTTCTCACAACCAAGGGAACCCCCATAGTCAAAGGGCCTCTAATTGCCAAACTCCTTGAGGCTCTCAAGTACCCTACTGAGGTGGCTATTGTCCAATGCCATGGCCGTCAGGCCTCCAAAGACCCCATCTCTTTGGGGAACAACAAAGCTGACTCTGTTGCCTGACAGATGGCCTTAAACTCCTCTCTAGCCCCTCTCCTGTTTCTCAACACTCCTCACAGTCCCTGTACACTGATGAGGAGACTCGGGCCCCTAAAACATTAGGTGGCAGGTTGGATTACAATGGATGGTATTTTGTCCAGGACAAAATTGCCCTCCCAAACAGCCTAATCCACACCCTCTATACTGACATCCACCAGTCTCTCCACATCGGTCCAAAGGCCCTATACCAATTTCTCCAACCTCTCTTTCACCACCCCCTCCTCCAAAAGACCATTAAGGAGGGACAGAAGGCCTGCTGAACCTGTCCTGCGGTCAATGCCCAGGGCGGCCTCCTCAGACCAGGACCCACCCACCAGCTCCAAGGGCATCAGCCAGGCGAGGACTGGCAACTTGACTTCAATCACATGCCTCGACACAAAACCTTTAGATATCTACTAACTCTTGTGGACACCTTCACAGGCTGGATCGAGGCATTCCCCACCACTAGGGAAACAGCAGAGGTGGTTGCCGCTGTTCTCATTAAGCACATCATTCCGAGGTTTGGACTCCCTCGAACCCTACAAGCAGACAATGGACCGGCCTTCATCTCCAGCATCACACAACAGATCTCTGAGAGCCTCAACGTCACCTGGAAACTCCATATCCCCTACCACCTCCAATCTTCGGGTAAGGTCAAGAGGGCCAATGGCCTCCTCAAGGAACAACTCACCAAACGCACTCTTGAAACCTGACTGTCTTGGCCAACCCTTTTCTCACTGCACTCACCCGCCTTAGGGCCTCCCCTAGCCACCCATCAGGTCTCAGTCCCTTTGAGCTCCTGTACATCAGGCCCTTTCTACTCAATCACAACCTGCCTGCCTCTGCTCCACCTCTCCTATCTTGTATGCCTTATCAGACCCTCTTACGAGCCCTCCTAAGGGCTCATGCAGGTTCAACCATCCTCGCCCCTGACAGCCCGAGTGGAGACTTCCCCAGGCCCTAAATGCTGGGGACCAAGTTCTCCTAGGAGAACTTCACCCAAAGTCCTTACAGCCCAGGTGAACCAGCCCCCATACTGTTATTCTTACAACTCCCACAGGGGCAAAATTCCTAGGACACCACCCATGCGTACACATCTCCTCTCTAAAACCATCCCCACAACAGGATGGCTGGACTTCCCAAACCCTGGGGCCCACATGGTTGCAGATTTCCCGCACCACTTCTTCTCACCCTCCTCCTTCTACACCCCCCCATAGCTGTCCCTCAGGTGACCCTGAATTCAGGTGGTACTTCTCCCTAGTGGAAACTTGGGCACCACACGGTCTAGTCAGCTGGTCACCACAGATTGCCAGTCTGGAGGGTGCCAGCCCAAGCGGAAATGGCCGTCCTCTCCACCCCCCTCCTGTGACAAAAAAGGGCTGTGTTTCTTCCTCTTGTTATTGGGGTCTCCTTGGTGTCTTCCCTAGTGGCCACCTGGCTGGGCACCGGGGCCATAGCTCACTCCATAGGTGCTACCCGAGATTTATTTGAACAGCTCTGAACAGCCATGGAAGTCTCAGCTGAGTCCTTGGCATCTCTACAATGACAGATTACTTCAGTGGCCCAGGTAGCCCTACAGAACCAGCGAGCCCTGGACCTGCTCACTGCAGACAAGGGAGGAACCTGTTTATTCCTCAATGAAGAATGATGCTATTATATCAATGAATCCAGTGTAGTTGAAATCAATATCAGTGCCCTGACAAAAATCTGCGACTCCCTTGGTGGCCAGCATCACCCTGTAATAAAACCCTCTCAATGGTGGCTCTCCCCCTTAACGACCTGGCTCCTTCCAATCCTAAGTCCCATTATTATCTTCTGCCTATTAGGACTTATCACCCCCTGTGTTCTTTGCTTCATTCAGGAATGAATACGTGAGGTTTCCAGGGTCACTGTCAACCAACTCCTCCTGGATCCCTATACCTGCCTATCCACATACAAAGGACCCTATGATGACGCCCCTTTAACAGCAGGAGGTAGCCATATCTGAGTCCCTGCCCCCATTACAACAAAAAGGTCGGAATGTTGGGTTGGCAGGCTCTGGGAGTGCAGAAGGTACAATAGAAATGACCACCGGCTCCAGAGGCTCGTGGAGTGCAGTTGGAACAATGGAAATGACTGCTTCTGGGTCCCGCTGTCTTCCAGCCCCCCCCTTTTCCTTCACCCTTGACTCTCCCACCAAAAGGATGTATGCGCAGGTCACATCTCCATAGGTAAACTGATACTTATGCAGGAAACAGATAAAAGACCCCCACCAACTCCCTCCCAGTGTGACTTCCCCCTCTCCCTTTCCGGAGTCAAGGAACTTCTCCTGAGGGTGCCCATCTCCTCCCAGAGCAACTTTTCTGGCTCCCCTTCTCTTGAGCCCTGAAACTTCGCAGGAGAGTGCCTTTAATAAATCTTGCCTTGCACCCACTTTGCCTGGCGTGTTTATCTCGCCTATAAAACCTTAGAGAAGATTTTGTGAGATGGTGGGGAGTGGTCAACCCTTGTTAGAATTACTGACTACAATGAAGGCAGTGTACCACTGTTTACACCGTATTCCTGATGGATTTGCACTTCGTTAGAAACATTTTCTTTTCTTTTTTTTAAGATTTCATGCATGTTTTTGACAGAGAGAGAGTTCACAAGTAGTCAGAGAGGCAGGTAGAGAGAGAAGGGGAAGCAGGCCCCCTGCTGAGCAGAGAGCCCAATGCGAGGCTCGATCCCAGGCTCCTGAGATCATGACCTGAGCTGAAGGCAGAGGTTTAACCCACTGAGCCACCCAGGCGCCCCAATTAGGAACATTTTCTATGAGGTGCAGGGTTGACCTTCTCTAACAGAAAGGTGCCATGTGGGTTCATGGCATGTCCCCAGGTAAGCAACCAGGATGTATGGTATTGTACGGGAACAGAACTGTCTTTGAAAGTGATAGAAACACATCATGGTGAGCTCCATGACAATAGCCGAGGTCCTGAGTGACCCACTGGGTGTTGGTGGTGGGTGGGGCCGTGGGGTCTGTTAATCTGTCTTATAAGGTCCTGTGGAACTCAGGGACACCCTCCTGTCTGTTGAGTTGTGTGGATACAGGTAGACAGCAGTATCTGGTCAACACAAGGGTTGCACTGGACCAACAGCAGAGGGGCAGTGTGCCCAGGGAGCACTCCATTTCCATAAAAATAGACCAGGGTCTGTGACCATCATTCTTAGCCACAGCATGGGGAAAGGAGGTCGGTAGTGGTGCACACTTCCTAGGTTTGTGGTCAAGACTAGTTTGGAGCCCACTGAAGACAACCATACCTGGCACAGAAGGCATCCAGTCACTGTAGCACCAGAGCACTGTGCCAGCTCTGATGCTGCTGCCTCCTATTTTTCATCATCTTTATGGACATGAGCCTCTGCTTTTGCCCCATGGCCTCCAGGGTATTGCCCTCCCTCCATCTGGCCCTCTCCTCTGCCCTGTGTAACCTGATGCCAGGATACCTTCTCAGGAGGCAGCTCAGTCAGTCCCTTGATGGGACACTTCCATGGATCCTCTGTGAGGTGAGGACGATACCTTGCCCTGGAAGGGGGTTGCAGGTCCCCAGTCAAGAAAGCCACATCTCTCTTTTCAGCCTGACCTCCCCTCCCCTAAGTCTTCCTCAGGGAAGATCTTCTCACTTCATGAGCTGAGAGCTCTGAACTTAAAAACGAATATCGTTTTATATTTCTCAATGCCTTAGTTCATCCATGGCATGTCTTTCAAAACTGCCAGTGGGTTTTTAGCAGTCCTGGAGGTCTGCCTGCTCAAGGAAGGGATGACCTGGGAGTGGCAGCCTTCCTTCCCATCTCCCTCAGCATGTCCCTGAGCCCTGGAGCCATCTGTCCCACTGAGGGTTGAGGGACCCAAGACAGCCCATCTTGAGCCCAGGCTGGGTCAGCTGCATAGACTGATGTATATTAGTAGTGGTGGGAAGCTGGTATGCGCAGTTGAAGACAATTTCTCCTTCTTTTTCCTTCTTCCCTTCCCACACAGAGGTAGCTCAGAACAGTCTTCAAGCCCTATACCTCAAGATCCCATGACCCAGGCTCCCTGCTTTCAGCTGGTGACCTTAGTGGTTTCCTGTCGCTTCTGCCTCCCATACCCACTCTCATGGCCATTCCTAAATCAGGGGAGGGATCCAACCCTTGACTGTACTTGGTCTTCCTCCGGTCCCACGCCCAGCCCACCCACATTTGTCTTCCAGGTATGTGCTTGGAAGCAAGCCCATCAACAGGAACTTATCAGCCAACAGAACCAGGTAATGACCACTGAATTAGAGATCCAGGGTGCATAACAAACCTGCTCTGGAAGCTGTCCCATACTCTATGACAATCTCACACGAAAACAGAAACAATAATAGCTTTCTGGACAGTGAAGTGACATCCGTCTCTAATTACACTCTTGAAAGCATAGGTGCTGACCCTGGATGGAAAGGGACCGTGGCTCCTGTGGGCTACCATTAACAGGAAAAGTATAAGAATTCAGTGAAATTTGAATTCCAAGCATAGAGTGAATAATTATTGTACAGTAAATACTCTCACAAGTAAGTCTTATGAACATTGCATAGCAAAAGTTTTTCCAAATAGTTTACTGAAAGAAAAGAACTTTTTTATTGTTTATTTTAATTCAGGTAGAGTTAACATACAGTGGTATATTAGTTTCATGTGTACAATGTAGTGATTCGGTGATTCTATGTATTACTCAACGGATATCAAGAAAAGTGTACTCTTAGTCCCCGTCATCCATTTCACTCATCCCTCCATCCACTTCCACTCTGGTAACCACAGAGTCGGTATTTTGCTTTGTATCTTCTTTCTCCTTTATTTATGTATATTCGTTTCTTATATTCCATGTAAGAGTGACATTGAAAGGCATTTGTCTTGCTCCAACTGATGAGTTTCACTTAGGACAGTACTCTCTAGCTCCATCCATGTGTCTGCAAATGGCAAGATCTCATTCTTTTTATGGCTGAGTAATTTCCCACTGTGTGTGTGTGTGTGTGTGTGTGTGTGTGTGTGTGTGTGTGTATACATATATCATCTCATTAATCAAATTATCAAGAAATACTTGGATCGCTTCCATATTGTAATATTGTAAATAATGTTGCAAGAAATATAGGGGCTCATGTATCCTTTTGAGTTATTGTTCTCATATTCTTCGGGTAAACACCCGGTAGTGTGATTGCTGGATCACAATGAAGTTCTATATTTAACGTTTTGAGGAACAGTCATACTGTTTTCTAAAGTGGCTGCAGCAGCTTGCATTCCCACCAACAGTGTAAGAGGGTTCCCTTTTATCCACATCTTCCCAACATCTGTTTTCTTGTGCTGGTGCTGTTAGCCATTCTGATAGTGTGAGGTAGTATCTCATGGAACTTTTCATTTGGATTTTCCTGTTGATGGTTGACGGTGAACATATTTTCATGTGACTGTTGACATCTGTTTTTCTTCTTTGGAGAAATGTCTATTCATGTCTTCTATTTTTTTTAACTGTATTATTTGTTTTTTGGGTGTTGAGTTGTATCAGTTCTACATATTTTGGACACTACCCCATTATTGCATATGGTATTTGCAAACATCTTCTCCAATTAAGTGGGCTGTCTTCTACTTATTACATTTTCATTGTTCTTCTGCTGTGTGGTAAGCTTTCATATTGATGTAGTTCCAGTAGTTTATTTTTGCTTTTGTTTCCTTTGCCTTAGGAGGCATGTCTAGAAAATGTATGGTTCATGGCAGAGAAGTTACTTTCTGTGCCCTCTTGTAGGATTTTTATGATTTCAGGTCTCACATGGAGGTCTTGAAACCGTCTTGAGTTAATTTGTCCATCTGGTGTAAGAAAGCGGTCTAATTTCATTCTTTTGTGCATAGCTGTCCAGTTTTCCCCAAACCATTTGTTGTAGAGCCTGTTCTTTTCCCTTTTAATACTTTTGCCTGTTTTGCAGAAGACTAATTGGGCACGTGATTGTGGGTTTATGTCTGAGCTTCTATTCTGTTCCCTTGGTCACTGTGTATATTTCTGCACCAGTCCCATACTGTTAGGATGACTGAAACTTTGTACTATAATTTGAAATATGGAATTGTGACGCCTCAAGCTTTGTTTTCCATCATAACATTGTGTTGGTTCTTCAGTATCTTTTGTGATTCCATAGAAATTTTTAAGGTAGTTTCTTTGAGTTGTTTCATTTTTTAAAAAATTTAAATTCAATTAACCAACCTATCCTACATCATTAGTTTCAGATGTAGTGTTAAATAATATATCAGATGTGTATAACACCAAGTGCTCATTGCATCATGTGCCCTCCTTAGTGCCCATCACCCAGGTACCCCCTGCCCCAATCCAGCAACCCTCAGTTTGTTACTACAGTTAGGTACTATTATGTTTTTTCCCATCTCTGATGACTTCTCATTCTGTTTCCCTTTCCTTTTTCTATGGTTCTCTGCCCTATTTCTGATATTTGACATATGAGTGAAACCATATGATAGTTGTGCTTCTTTCATTGCCATATTTTACTCAGCATAATATCTTCCAGACCCATCCAGGTTGATGTGATGATAAATAATCATCCTTTCTGATGGCTGAGTAATATTCCATTGAATATATGAACCACATCTTCTTTATCCATCCCTCTGTCCATAGGTATCTGGGTTCTTTCCATAGTTTAGGTATAGTGGATATTGTTGCAATGAACACTGGGGTGCAGGTGTCAGTTCTTTTCATTACATCTCTATTTTTGTAGTGAAAGCCCTGTGGTGCAATTGCTGTGTTTTAGGGTAACTTTACTTTTAACTTCTTGAAGAAACCCTGTACTGTTTTCCAGAGCGGATGTAACAGATTGCATTCCTACCAGGAGTGTAGGAAGCTTCCCCATTTTCTGTATCATCACCAACACTTGTGGTTTCATGTCTTGTTAATTTTAGACGTTCTTCCTTGTGTGATAGGACACCTTAATGTGGTTTAGATTTGCGTTTCCCAGAAGCCATGTGATGTGGAACATTTATGCATATATCTGTTGGTCACATGTGTGTCGTCATTGGAGAAATGTCTGTTCATATTTTCACCCATATCTAGACCTTACATTGGGTTAAGACCATGAAGCCTGGAAGATACAATCATCCAGAACTGTGGAGATCTTCACAAGGTCTGAGTTAAAATGGAGTTTTAGGGTGTATATGAAGCTCAGAGATTGTGTTCAGAGCGTGCATGAAAGTGTAGGTTCACTGACATTGTCTCAGGTTTGCATTCAGATTTCTCATGCTCTGAATCCAGTCTGGAGTAAAAAAGGGAATTTCCTTTTTTGTGGCAGGCTGATCCTCTGGTGTTGTTCAAGTGTTCCCAATACCTGGTACTTGGGAGCCAGGCCTCTACAGATGGTGCTCTCAGAACTCCAAATAGGGTTATGGTTAGGACATAGGAGCATGGAAGGTTCGAACTGCCAACCGTGTGGGGAGTGTCCTGGAGGGGTGAGTTGAGGGCATGGGTTAAGGTGAGTGTGCGGCTCAGGGTTTCAACCCATGAGCCATTGAAAGTGGGAGTTCCGTGGGATGGAAAGAGATGGGCCTTCATATTTCCATTGACCTATATACTTATTGGAGTCCATTATGGAAAGATTTCCTTCTGGGTGGGAGGCTGAGTCCACTGGTATTGCTCAGCCATCCCCAAATCCTAGGGCTTTGGAGCCCTCCCTTAAGGGACAGTTACCTGAGAGCCCAACATAGGGATAGAGTTAGGGTCAAGGGGCATTGCAGGGCCAAGGAGCTGGCAGTGTGTGTGGAATTAAGAAATTAAAGATGAGTGTTCCCGTTCAGGTCAGGCACAGGGTTTGTAGCCTAGAGGCCACTGAAAGTGGTGGTTTGCTGGGATGGGCTCAGATGGGCAGGCATTTTCTCCTGCTTTGAATATTTCTAGAGGTCTACATGGCACACTTTCCTCCTGTGTGTTAGGCTGAGTCCTGTTGTATGGATAAGGTGACCCCAGTGCCTGGGGCAGGGGGCCAGGCCCCTAGGAATGGAATGCTCAGGACATGTCAGGCTCAATCTGCCACCCTGAGAGGAGCGACCTGGGGAGCAGAGTTGAGGACGTAGGTCAGTGTGAGTGTTAGGATCCAGGTAGTGAATAGGGGGTTGCTGAGAGTGGGATAGTCTCACGGGGCCACGAAATATTCTGGTATAGTTCAGGTGTAACCCATCAGTGGGGCTTTGGTGTGGATCCTCAGAGGACAGAAGACTGAAAGTATAGCCTAGGGCTAGGGATAGAGCACAGGGGCATGGCTGGCCTGATCTGCTGGTGCTGAGGCAGGATGCCTAGGGCAATGAGTTGAGGGTCATGGTCAAGTGGTGCATTACACTCTGGGTTTGTGCCTGATGGGTGGCCGATGGTGGAGGTTGCTTCATGGGCTGTTCAGGTTTCTCCCATTCTGAGGGTTCTGTGCAGCTCCAAACGGAACAGTTTCCTCTTGGGTGGCAGACGGAGTCCTGGTTTGGGGATCAGGGGTCCAAATATGGAGGAAAAGGGGGCCCAGCCTCTGGGGAGGAAGACTGAAAACCCAACCTAGCGTTAAGTTTAGGGCCAGGAGCATGGAAGACCTAATTTGCTGGCACTTAGGAGGGATCCCAGGGGGCTGAATTGAGGGCAGGGGTCCAGTGGCATGACAGGGTCCAGGTTTGTGGTCAGGGGACCGCTGACCAAGGTGGAGTAGGGTGTGCTCAGGGGGACATGCAGTTTCTCCCACTCTGAGGGTTCTACTCAGCTTCAATTGGCATGGTTTCCTGCTGGGTGACAGGCTGAGTGTCAGCCCCCGCATTTGTTGCCAATGGTGTGCAGAAGGTGGGGATGGCCTCAGGTGGGGCATGCAGGTTTCTCCCGCTCTCAGGATTTGGCACAGCTCCAAACAGCATGGTTTCCTCCTGTATGGTGGGCAGAGTCCTGGGGTGTCACCAGGGGTTATTAATCTTGGGGGCTTGGGGTCACGCCTCTTGGGATGGAAGCCTGAAAACCCAAATTAGGGATAGGGTTATGGCCTAGGGGCATGGCACACCTGATATGCCAGTGCTGAGGCAAGTGCCCTGGTGCGCTGAGTTGAATTTGGGTGTCACACAGTACGTTACCGTCTGGGTTTGTGTCGAGGCATTCACATAACCTGGGAGTGACTTCAGGGGTCCATGGAAGTTTCTCCAGCTCTGAGGGTTCAGCGCAGCTCCAAACAGCACAGCTGTACCCTGCGTGGCAGGCAGAGTCCCAGCATGAGTATCAGGCATCCTTAATCTGGACTTAAGGACCAGGCCTCTGGGTGCAGAAGCCTATACACCCCACCTAGGATAGGGTTAGGACCTAGGGACATGGCAGGCCCGATCTGTCAGCACTGAGACACGATCCCCTTGGGGCTGAGTTGAGGGCATATGTCAGGCGGTGCCTCAGAATCCAGGTTTGTGGCCAGGGGGGCTGCAGATGGTGTGTGTGGGGGGGTCACTTTAGTGGGGTATGCGGGTTTCTCCCTCTCTGAGGGTTCTGTGAAGCTTCATATGGCACATCTTCCTACAACATAGGAGGCTGAATTCTGGGATACCACTCAGGGGTCATTAATGAGGCTGCTTTGGGGGCCAGGTCTTTTGGGATGGAAGCCAGAAAACCCAAACTAGGATTAGGGTTGGGGGTTAGGACCATTGCAGGTTCTCTAGTGGGCTGAGTTGAGGGCAAATGTCTGGAGGTGCATCAGATTCCAGGTTTGTGTCAAGGGGTTCCACAGAACCTGGGGTGGCCTCATGGGGTCATAGAAGTATCTCCCATTCTGAGGGTTCTGTGCAGCTCCAAGCAGCAGAGTTGTGCCCTCAGTGGGAGGCATAATTCTGGTGTAAGTCTCAGGGGCCCCCCGTCTGTCTGGGTTGTGGGCCAGGTCTCTGAGCATGATAAACTGTGCACCTCACCTAGGTTTAGGCTTAGGGCCTTGGGGCATGGAAGGCCTGAACTGCCATTTATGAGGCATGCTCTGCTCAGGGCCAAGTTGAGGATTTGTCAGTCATTGCATCAGAGTCCGTTTTTGTGGCCGGGGGGCCACCGAAGGTGGTGTTGGCTTTACGAGGCAGTGCAGTTTCTCCCACTCTGAGAGTTTGGCACAGCTCCAAATCATCTGGTTTGCAACCACATTGTGGACTGAATTCTGGGGTGTTAATCAGGGTTCTTAATCTGGGGGGCTTTGGAGCCAGGCCTTTAGGGTGGAATTCTGAAAACCCAAACTACGTTAGGGTTAGGGCCTAAGGGCATGGCAGGCCAGATCTACTGGTGCTGAGGCGGGCTCTCTGGTGGGCTGAGTTAAGGGAAGGCATCATGCAGGGCCTCAGTCTCTGGATTGGTGACCATGGGTGACACCGAAAGTGGGCGTGGCCTCAGGGAGGCATGTAGATTTCTTCTGCTCTGAGGGTTGGGCACAGCTCTAATGGCACAGTTTCCATCTGGGTAGCAGGTGGATTCCTGGGGTGTGGCTCTGGAGTCTTCAATCTATAGATGGAAGCCTGAAAACCCAACCTAGTGTTAGGTTTAGGGTCTGGGGCATGGCAGGCCTGATCTGAAATCGCTGGGACTGGCACTCCAGGGGTATGAGTAGAGTGAGGGTATGGCCATGTATGCACCAGGATTTTAAACTGCTTTCTCATGGGGTTTGGACCGTGACCACTTGAGATCATGGGCCAGGCCCAGGTGGCCGCCCTGCATGTCCGTGCTGCCAAAAGCCATTTCAGTGGGGGATTTTCTGGCTAATTATCATGAGCGAGAAGCTCATGAGAATTGGCCGGCATTGGGAGGCAATTTGGGATGCACTCACACCCATTGTTTAGAGTGCTTTCTTCCTAGATGCTCATTATGACCATCCAGGAACTTGGACTGGTCCCACACGGCTCCCCTGCGGGCCCCAGCTGATAAGAGATTTCCGGAGGTAGAGTTGTGGGAGGGTCTCGGGCTGAGAATGAGGCTTCATGTTTGTGGTTCCTTTGGGTGCTGAAGGTGGGGGTGGCCTCAGGAGGGTATGAAGGTTTCTCTCCATCTGAGGGTTTTCTGCAGCTCAAAACAGTAATGTTTCCTGCTTTGTGGCAGTGGAGTCCTGGGGTGCAGCTCTGGGGTTCCCAATCTGGAGCGTTTGGGGACCAGGTCTCTGGGAATATAAGCCTGAACACCCAACCTAGGGCTAGGTTTAGGTCCTAGGGGCATGGCACACCCATTCTGCCAGTGCTGAGGCTGGCCTCCCAGGGGACTGAGTAGAGGCCAGGACTGCCAGCATTCTGGGGCAACTCCGAGCACATGTGCCTCTGGAGTTTAGAACTCTTTCTGGCATGGTTTGGGCTGTGAACCCTCAGGAAAATGGTCCAGATCCAGGCAGCTTCTCTGAGGGCTCCCACCTCTGGATGCAAGTTCAAAGGAGGTTTCTGGCCAATTCACATGAGATTTCTGCCCAAATTGATATTGATTTGGGCAGAATTTTTGTGGGAATTGGCTGGCATTGAGGAGTGATTTTGGTCACGTGTGCTCCTAACGTCTGGATTGCTTTGTCGCTAGGTTCACGTAGCAGCCACCCGTGACCATGGGCTGGGCCTTCAGAGGTCCCTGAGAGCTCACACTGATGAGGGCAGAATGGAGTATGGGGGTCAGAGTGAACACCAGGCACTGGTTTTGTTGCCTGTGCGGGCTCTGATTGTGGTGGTCACCTCAGGAGGCATGCAGTTTTTTACTGCTTTGAAGGTTTTGCACATCTCCAAAAGTCACAGTCTCATCCCGAGTGGCAAGTCTAGTTCTGTGGTCTGTCTCAGGGGCCCCCAGTCTGGAGGGACAGTGCCATTTTGGCTTGAGACCTGTGAGGCGTTGTGAGCTGGATTAGGAGACTCATGCTAGTTCATGAATCACAGATGAGATTCACTTGGTGTGTGTTTTGAATATAGAATTTGTTCCTTCACCTAACATTGTTTATTCCATTGGGCCTACGCGGTGGGGGAATGGCAGGCATCTAGAGTTATGTGGCTGTTTGAGGTCAGATAGTGACTTGGATGATGTCTTTTCCTTTGTCAAAGGTGATTTAAACTAAAGAGTTCCAGTGAGGGCAGAGGGCACATTCAAAATGATTCCAAGGAGGCTTGGATGATTTAAAAGGGAAACCTGACCTTCTAGTTTTACTAAATAGATACCTGGACAGCTTTATTTTCTCTGCAGTTCATGGGTGGTGAAGTCAGAATGAGAATCTTTGGGAATTCCCCCAGATAGAGGCATCCTGGTGGCTTCAAGGGGCTTGGCATCAGGAACCCTGGGGTGAATATCTGGTGCTGCTTGCCTGAAACTTGGTGAGTCAGGTTGTCCCACAGGTTTTCCATCCCCTCCTAGGGAATTGCAGGAAGGTAATGTTCTGCTTAAAGCAGAACCCTCCCGCACTGTCAGTGGGCATGCAGATTTTTGCAGCCTCTTTGGAAAAGAAGATGGAGTTTTCTCCAAAAGCGAAAATCTGAACAACACTAGGACCCAGAAAGTGAACTCCTAAGTATTTATCCAAAGGACACAAAAGTGCACATTCAATGGGGTAAAAGCACCATGATGTTTATAGCAGTATTATCAACAATAGCAAAACAAAGTAGGGAGTCCCTCTGTCCATTTTCTGATGAATGGAGAAAGAAGATGTGAGAGATTGATCTGTCTATCTATCTAACTATCCAATAGCATAGGAGCCAGCCTCAAAAATAATGATATCTTGCCATCAGCAAGAATATGGAAGGATCTAGCGTGGATTAAAGTAAGCAAAACCAGTAAGAAAAGACCAATGGCCTATGATTTGACTCCTATGGAATTTCAGAAAGAAAACAGATGAACATAGTGAGGGGAGAAAGATAGGACAATGAGTGAGCAGTGTCAGCCTTAGAGCACAAACTGAGGGTTGCTAGAGGGCAGGGGTGTTGGCAGGAAGGGTTAAATGGGTGACGGCTATTAGGGAGAGTACTTGTTGCGATGAGGTCTGAGTGTTCTATGCAGGTGAGAAATCACAAAATCCTACCCCTGAAGCAAAAGAATGAACAGTGCATGGAAACAAATTGGAATGGAAGTCAAGGAAGGAAAGAAGAAGACCATGTTCTACTTCATGAGGAGTGGGGTAAAAATGGAGGGGTTATCGCTGTCCTGTTCTACTAATGATCATTTCCAAACATGGTATGGTACAATACACTAGTTTCTGTTTCCATAAGGAGACATCAGAAAGCTTGCAGAAAGATTCAGATGTCAGAGCATATCCATGATCCATTGATATGTTCCTTCCAGTATGCCCAGGTACAAAGGTAAATGGAAACAAATATGGCAAAAGAGGTAAGGAGGTGTTAAGCTTTCAGGAGGTAGCCTTCCCCTTTCTCATGAATGCCTGGATGAGTGTAAATTAAGAAGAAGGATGGGGGATCCCTGAGCTTTGCCCCAGACAGGGGAATTCTAGCTATGGCTAGAGCTTATGGGTTTGCCGAGGAGAGACAAGCTATTAGCATGGCAGGCCAGAACTGCTGGTGCTGAGGTGATTTCCCCGAGGGGCTGAATCGATGATGGGGGTCAGGCCGTACATCAGGCTCCGGGTTTGTAACTAGGGAGCTGCACAATGTGGGGGAGTTCTCATGTGGGCATGCAGGTTTCTCCAGCTCTGAGGGTTCTGCACAGTTCCAAAGAGACTGGTTTCCTGCTGGGTGGCAAGCAGACTCCTACAGTGTAGCTCCAGGGCTCCCAATCTAGACGTCTTGGGGGACAGACCCCTGGGGAAGGAAGCCTGAAAATGCAACTTAGAGTTAGGTTTAGGGCCTAGGGGTATGGCAAATCTGATCTGCCAGTGTTGAGGCAGGCTCCATGGTGGGCTGAGTTGAAGGTGGGCATCAGGTGACATGTTAGACTCTGGGTTTGTGTCCAGGGGTGCCGCAGAAGCTGAGGGTGCCTCGGGCGACATGCAGGTGTCTCCTGCTCTGAGGGTTCTGGACAACTCCAAAGGGACATGTTTTTCTCTGGGCAGCTGGTGGAGTCCTGGGGTTGAGTCTCAAATGTCCCCAATCTGGTGGGCCGAGGGGCCAGGCCTCTGGGCATGGAAACCTATAAACCACACCTAGGGTTCGGTTTAGGGCCCTGGGGCATGGCAGGCCTGATGTTCTGATGAGGAGGTAGGCTCTCAAGTCAGCTGGGCTGACTTGGGGGCGGGCATCAGGAAGCATGACAGAGCCTGGATTTGTGTCCAGGGGCTGTAGAAGCTGGGGGTACCCTCTGGGTGACATGCAGGTTTCTCCTTGTCTGAGGGTACTGTGAAGCTACAATGGCATGGCTTCCTTCCGTGTGGTGGGTGCAGTCCTGATGTTTCACTCGGGTGTCCTTAATCTGTGGGGTGTCGGGGCCAGGAGTTTTTGGTTGGAAGCATGAAAATGCAAACTAGGTTTAGGGTTAGGGCCAGGAGGAATGGCAGGCCCAATCTTCTGGCACTGTGGCGGGTTCATTGGGGGGCTGAGACAAAGAAAAGGGTCAGGCGGGAAGTCAGAGTCTAGCTTGAGGGAAGGGGTACAGCTGAGGGTCAGCCACCGTGTTTGTGACCCACTCGAGTGCTGAAAGTGGGGGATGGCCTCGTGGGTGGGGCATGCAGGTTTCTCCTGCTCTGAGGCTTTTGGTCAGGTTGTAATTGCATGGTTTCCTCCTGGTGGCAGGCGGAGGCCTGGGTTGTGGCTCAGGTGTCCTTAATCTGGAGGGATTAGGGGTCAGTTCTATGGGGACAGGAGCCTGAGAGCTCACCTTATGGTTACCGTTAGGGCCTAGGAGAATGACAGGCCTGATCAGCCAACTCTGAGGCGGGATCCCCAGAGTGGGGTGTGTGTTGAGGATGAGTGTAAAGCAGCGTGTCAGACTCCAGGTTTTATGGATGGGGCGGGCCACCAAAGCTAAGGGTGGACTCAGGGGTGCATGCAACTTTCTCCCAGTCTGAGGGTTCTGCACAGCTCTGAAGGCCACGGTATCCTTCAGGGTGGCAGGTGGACTCCTACAGTGTGGCTCAAGGGCCCCCAATCTGGAGTGCTCAGGGGAGAGATCCCAGGGTCCGAAGCCTAAAAATCCAAAGGAGGCTTAAGGTGAGGGCCTGGGCCCTGGCAAGCCCAATCCAACAGCCCTGGGGCAGGCACCCCACAGGACTGAATAACAGGAGTAGTAGGCTGTGCATGGCCCTGGCTCATAGAGGGCTATATCACAGGGTTTGTGTCACGACCACTCGGGATTAAAGGGCAGGCACAGGCAGTGGCCTGCAGCGCTGCCAGATAGTTCACTGGGGGTTTTCTGAACAATTCTCATGGGTTTTCTTCCTAAATCAATATTGATCTGAGTAGAAAGCTTATGAGAGTTGGCCAGTGTTGGGTGGTGATTTGAGCTGTGCTGGCGCCCATGGTCTAGAGCAGTTTCTCCCTAGGTGTGTGTCCTGGCCATCCGGGAACACTGGCTGGGATCACGTGGCTCCCCCAAGGGCCCCCATCAAGTGGAGCTTTCTGGGGGCTGGGCTGAATCAGGGTGTCTTGCTGAACATCAGCCTCCATGTTTGTCGCCCCGTGGGGCAATGAGTGTTGGGGTTGCCTCAGGGAGTCATGCAGGTTTCTTCTGCTCTGTGGGTTTTGTGCAGCTCTGAATAGCACAGTTTCCTCCTCGGTGGCAGGAGGAGCCCTGGGTTGTGGCTTAGGACTTCCCAATCTGGGGGGCTTGGGGGCCAGGTCTCTGGGGATGGAAGCCTAAAAAGCCAAACTAGGGTTAGGGTTAGGGCCTAGGAGCATGACAGGCCCGATCTTTTGGCACTGAGGCAGGATCCCCAATTGGCTGAGTCAAGAATGGGTGACCAGCGGTATGTCAAGCTCTGTGTTTTGTGACTGAGGGGTCCCCAGATGTAGGGGTGGACTCAGGGAAGCATGTGGTTTTACCCCCAGTCTGAGGGTTCTGAGCAACTCTGAATAGCATGGTTTCTTCCTGGGTGCCAGGTAGACTTCTGCAGTGTGGCTCAGATATCCCCCATCTTGAGGGCTTGGGGGACAGGCCCCTGGAGATGGAAGTGTCAAAAGCAAACTGAGGGTTAGTACGAGGGCTTAGGGGCCTGGCAGGCCTGAACTGCCAGCGCCAGGGTAGGCGCCCCAGGGAAGTGACTAGCAGGAGGGATTGGCCACCCATATGCCTGGCTCAAAGAGGGCTATCTCTTAGGGTTCAGGCTGCGACATTCAGGAACCTGGACCAGGCCCAGGCGCAGCGCTGTGGGCCCATGACACCAGAAGCGAGCTCCTGGGTTTTTTTGTCCAATTCTTATAAGCTTTCTGCCCAAATTGATATTGTGGTTGGGCAGCGAGTTGGGCCATGGTGGCACCCGCTCTACAGCTCTTTCTAGCTAGGTGGGTGTCTCGGCCATCCAGGAACATGGGCCAGGCCCACCCGGCTCCCCTGAGGGCCCCCATGCACCAGAACTTTCCAGGGGTAGAGCTGAGGGAGGGTGTCTGGCTGAGTGTCACCCTCTGTGTTTGTTGCCCATTGGGATGCTGATGGTGAGGGTGGTTTCAGGGGGATATGCAGGTATCTGCTGCTCTGAGGGTTTTGCACAGCTATGAATGGCATGGTTTCCTCCTGGATAGCAGGTGTACTCCTGGGATGTGGCTCTGGGGTCCCCAATCTTGAGGGCTCAGAGGACAGGCTCCTGGGGATGAAAGTCTGAAAACCAAACTAATCTATGGGTCCAGGGCCTAGGGGCATGACAGATCAGATCTGCCAGTGCCACCGGGGGCATCCCAGGGGGCTGAGTAGCAGGAGAGGTTGACCCACATGCACCTGCCTCGCAGAGAGATTTCCCTCAGGGTTTGGTCTGCAACCAATCGGGACTCTGGCCCAGGCCTCGGCCACAGCCTAGTTGCCCAAACAAGGTCTCTTGGCATTTTCCTGACAATTATGACAATTTTTCTGCCCAAATTAATATTGATTTGGGCATAAAGCTTATGAGAATTGGCCAGCATGGGCGGCTTTATGGGCTGCACATGTGGCTTGGTCTAGAGCACTTTCTCACTAGGTGCATTTCACGGCCATGTGGGAGCACGGGCTGGTCCAACGTGGCTCCACCGAGTAGCCCCACCAGGGGAGCATCCCAGGAGCAGAGTTGAGGGAGGGGTAAGGCTGAGCATCACCCTTTTTGTTTGTGGCCTGGTGGGGCGATGGATGTGCGTGGCCTTAGAAGGGCATGCAGGTTTTCTCTCACTCTGAGGGTTTTGGGCGGCTCTGAACAGCAGTTTCATCCTGGGTGGCAGTGGAGTCCTGGGGTGTGGTTCAGGGGTCCGGAATCTGGAGGGCATGGGGGCCCAGGTCTTTGGGAACAGAAGCCGGAAAAACCAAGCTATGGTGAGACTCTCTAGACGGTGAATTGAGGATGGTGGTTAGGCGGTACATCAGGCGCCGGGTTTTGTGGCCAGGGGGCTGCCACAGGTGGGTGTTTCCTCAGGTTGGAATGCAGGTTTCTCCCTGTCGGAGTGTTCTACACAGCTCCAAAAGGCACGGCTGTCCTTCTGGGTGGCAGGCGGTCTCTTGGGGTGTGTTTTTGGTATCCCGAATCTGGAAGGCTCAGGGGACAGGCCCCTGGGGATGGAAGCCTGAAAACCCAACTGAGCATTAAGTTGAGGGTCTGGGGGCATGGCAGGCCTGATCTGCCAGCACCAGGGTGAGCACACCAGGGGACTGAGTAGCCGGAATGGTTGGGCATATGTGCACCTGGCTCGTAGTTGGCTTTCTTGCGGGTTTCGGGTTGCACTACTCCAGACCCCATGCCAGGCCCAGGCGGTTGCCCTCTGGCTCCGAGTCACAGGCAGCAAGTTTGCTGGGGGTTTTCCAGCCAATTCTCACAAGCTTTCTGTTCAAGTCGATATCAATTTGGCAGAGAGATCATGAGAAATGGTTGTTGTTGTGTGGCAATTCAGGCCACACTGGCACCCGCAGTCTAGAGCAATTTCTCACTAGGTGCTTATAGTGGACATCTTGGAAACATGGGCCAGGACCATGAGACTCCCTAGAGGGCCCCCACATAGAGGATTTTCTGTGGACAGAGTTGAGGCAGGGGTTCTGGCTGAGCATCAGGCTCCATGTTTGTGGCTCAGCTGGGCGCCGAAGGTTGTGGTGGCCTTGGGGGGACATGAAGGTTTCTCCTGCTCTGAGGGTTTTGGGAGGCTCCAAAAGGTACAGTTTCCTCCTGGGTGGCAGGCAGAGTCTTGGGGTGTGGCTCAGGGGTCTGCAATCTGGAGGGCTCATGGGCCAGGTCTCTGGGGACAGAAGCCTGAAAAGCTACTCAGCCTCTGTTTTTGCAGCCCAGTGGTGAGTCAAGGGTGGGGGTGGACTGGGGAGGGCATGCAGGTTTCTCCCCTTCTCCCACTCCCACAGCTCCTAACGACCCGGTTTCCTCCTGGGGGCAGGTGTACTCCTGCAGTGTGGCTCTGAGGTCCCTGGTGTGGAGGACTCAGGCTACTGACCACTGGAGAAGGAAACCTGAAAACCCAACCTAGGTTTAAGGCAAGGGCCTAGGGGCATCGCAGATGTGATCTGCCAGTGCCAGGGCCCGCACCTCAAAGGGAGCGGGAGTGGTTGGCATCACGTGCACCTACCTCACAGAGGGCTTTTTTTCAGGGCTAGGATTGCAAATATTGGGGCCCCAGGCCAGGCTCAGGCAGTGGACCTGACAGCCCATGCTGATAAATGCAAGTTCACTGGTTTTTTCTGGCTAAATCTGACTTTTTTTTTATGACCAAATTGATATAGATTTGGGCAGAAAGCTGTGAGAATTGGCCAGCATTTGGCAGTGATTCAGGCCATGCTGGCATATGCAATCTAGAGCTCTTTCTCACTCAGTGTTGACGTGGCCATCCGGGAACATGGGTAGGGCCCATGTGGCTCCCCTGAAGGCCCCCATGAAGGGAGAGGGCCCTGCAGGCAGAGTTGAGGGAGGGGGATCCAGCTGAGCACCAGTCTGCATGTTTGTGGTCTGGTGGGGGCCAAAAGTGGGGGTGGGTCTCAAGGAGGGTATGCAGGTTTCTCTCACTCTGAGGGTTTTTCACAGCTCCAAGCAGCACGGTTTCCTCCTGGGTGGCAGGCGGAGTCCTGGGCTGTGGCTCAGGGGTCCATAATCTGGAGGGATTGGTGGCTAGTTCTATGGGGACAGAATCCTGAGAAACTACCCTAGGGTTACTATTAGGGCCTAGGAGTATGACAGGTCCAATATGCCCATACTGAAGCAGTTCCCCAGGGGGATGAGTTGAGGACAGGGGTCCAGTAGTGCATCAGGGGCTTGGTTTTGTGCCCGGGTGGGCCGCTGGAGGTGGGGGTGGTCTTAGGGAAGCATGCGGGTTTGTTCTGTTCTGAGGGTTCTGCGTGGGTGTGGTTTCCTCCTGAGTGGCAGGAGAACTCATGGGGTGTGGCCCTGGGATCCCCAA
This sequence comes from Mustela nivalis, assembly GCF_964662115.1. NCBI lineage: Eukaryota > Metazoa > Chordata > Mammalia > Carnivora > Mustelidae > Mustela > Mustela nivalis. Next base: position 93,884 of record NW_028135000.1, read on the forward strand.
TCTGGAGGGCTTGGGAGACAGGTCTCTGGGGACAGAAGCCTGAAAAGCCAACGTACGATTAGGGTTAGGGCCTAGGGCCATGGCAGGCCCAAACTGTCAGTGCTGAGGCGGGATCTTCCATGGGCTGAGTCAAGGATGGGGGTCAAGTGGTATGTAAATCTCTGGTTTTGTTGCGATGTGGGCCATCAGAGGTGATGGCGGCCTCTGGAATGCATGTGGGCTTCTCCTGGTCTGAGGGTTCTGGGTAGCTCCGAAGGGCACCCAGGAGAACATGGATGGTAGGCGGAGTCCTTGGTTGTGGCTCAGGGATTCCGAATCTGGAGGGATTTTTGGCCATGTCTCTGGGCATGGAAGCCTGAAAACACAACCTAGGGTTTGGGTTAGGGCTTATGGGTATTATGGCCCTACCTCCTGGTGCTGAGGCTGGATCCCCAGGGGCTGAGTCAAACATGGGGGTCAGGAAGCACATCAGAATGAGTTTGTGACTGCGGGGACCATCGAAGTTGGGGGTGTCCTCAGGGAGTCATGTGGGTTTGTTTCATTCTGAGGGTTTTGCTCAGCTTCGAATGGTACAGTTTCCTCCTGGGTGGCAGGCGGACACCTGGGGTGTGGCCCAGAGGACCCCAATCTGGAGGGACAGTGCCAGTGTGGTTTTACACCTGTGGAGGGTTTGGGGGCTGCTTTAGGAGTCTGTGGAAAGCCCAAGAGTGCCAGTTCATGCCACTGGAGGTGGTGAGTGAGCTGTGGTGCTAGAGAGCACGGTAGGGGTGGCAATGCTGCTTGCGACCACTGGAGGCAGTGGCGAGCTGCCATGGGAAACCCACCTGAAGAAGAGTCAGTGCTGCCTGCTGGCTCTGAGGGCAGTGGGGAAGTGCTGGGTGAGAGACCCTGAATCCTGAGGAACTACAGATTGTTTCTGCAGGACGGAGTGGTGAGCTGTATAGTCTCTGTTTCTCCAGGCTTAAGAGTGGTCATAAGAAACACTGTAGCCTGGCCCCCACTCAGCATTGTGCCCTGTTTCCCCAGGTTTGCTGGTAGTCTGCTGTCAGGATGGCTCAGGAGGGTCCTCCCAGCTGGGCTCTGGAGACAGGGGAAACCAAACCTGACTCATGGTGCATTTGGAACTGAGGAGTTGAGTGTTTGTTTGGAAGAGTATGTTTGTTTCTCCAAAAAGGACAAGGGCATTGGTCGGCTTGAGAAGGAATTGGATGACCACTTAAGAAATAAGCATATGGGGGCGCCTGGGTGGTTCAGTGGGTTAAGCGGCTGCCTTCGGCTCAGGTCATGATCTCAGAGTCCTGGGATCGAGTCCCGCATCGGGCTCTGTGCTCAGCAGAGAGCCTGCTTCCCTCTCTCTCTCTCTGCCTGCCTCTCCATCTACTTGTGATTTCTCTCTGTCAAATAAATAAATAAAATCTTAAAAAAAAAAGAAATAAGCATATGTCTCTCCTTCTCCCAGGAATTGGAGCAGGTGTGAAGACTAGGTGGAAGACTCCTGCTTATCCACACCTGACAACCCTTCTTCACTCTGGCTCCACAAGACCTGAACTTTGAAAATCAGCATCTGAGTCAGTCATGCAGCTTGTCCCAGGACGTAAGCATTCAGAGAAAACAGCAGGCCGGTGGGACACAATGTCACATCCATGCCAGGACATGAGGTAAAACTTTTCTTTCACCCCAAACCTCCTGGGCTTTTCTCTTGTCTCTGGTGGAGTTCACAATTGGCACACTGGACCAGCTGTAAGCAATCTAGTGTGGGTGCCAGAGTTCCCGAGTTTCTCTGCAGGGAACACCTGGCAGGGATATCATTTTCTCTGTTTATTTCTGGATTACAAAGGTATTTGGACCATCTCTTTCCTAGGTAATCCCTTGGATTCGAAAGGGAAGATGAGATTGACTGGTGTGCATTTTGAATATAGAAAGTATTCCTTCATCTAGCAGTGAGGTGGATGTTTGGGTCAGATAGAGACTTGGATGATGGCTTCTCCTTTGTCCAAGGTGATGTATCCTAATGGATTGGTCTTTGCATCCAAAGAGTTCCAATGAGGGGTGAGGGAAAATTCAAAATGATTCCAAGAAGCCTTGGACAATTTAAAAGGGATGCTTGTCTTCCTACGTTCACTCAAACAGCTATATATGGTTGAGCATGCTCTATTTTCTGTGCAGTTGGTGGGTTTTGTGGGTGGTGAAGGAGAGTGTTTGGGAATTTCCCTGAATAAAGGCATTCTGGTGGCTTCAAGGGACTTGGCGTCAGGAACCATGGGGTGAATTTCTGTGGCTGCTTGCCTGATGCTCAGTGAGTCAGGTTATCCCTCAGGTTTTACATTTCCTTCATAGGAAATGGCTGGCAGGGAATGTTCTGCTTAAAGTGGAATTCTCAGGAGCACCTGGGTGGCTCAGTGGGTTAAGCACCTCCCTTTGGATCAGGTCATGATCCTAGGTTCCTCTGATGGAACCCTGCCTTAATCTCTCTGCTCGGCAGGGAGCCTGCTTCATGCTCTCTCTCTCTGCCTGCTTTTCTGCCTACTTCTGATCTCTCTCTGTCAAATAAATAAATAAAATCTAAAAAAAAAAAAAAACACCCTAAAATGGAATGCTCCTACACTGTTGGTGGGCATGTGGGTTGTTGCAGCCACTCTGGAAAAGAAAATGGTGTGTCCTCCAAAACCTAAGAACAGAACAACACTAGGATCCAGCAATTGTCCTCCTAGGTATTTGCTTAAAGGGCACAAAAATGTACATTCGGTGTGGTACAAGCACCGTGATATTTACAGCAGCATTATCAACGATAGTAACATTATCAACCATAGCACATTATCAACCATAGTAAAACAATGGAGGGAGTCCAAATGTCCATTCACTGATGAGTGATTATATATATATATATATATATATATATATATGTGTGTGTGTGTGTGTGTGTGTGTGTGTGTATTTTCATTCACTCACATCATCTTCTTCTTTTTTTTAATTAATTTTTTTTAGAATAACAGTATTTATTGTTTTTGCACCACACCCATTGCTCCATGCAATCCGTGCCCTCTCCAATACCCACCACCTGGTTCCCCCAAACTCCCACCCCCGCCCCTTCATTCAGATTGTTTTTCAGAGTCCATAGTCTCTCATGGTTCACCTCCTCTTCCAATTTTTCCCAACTCCCTTCTCTCTAACTCTCCTTGTCCTCCATGCTATTTGTTATGATCCACAAATAAGTGAAACCATATGATAGTTGACTCTCTCTGCCTGACTTACTTCATTCAGCATAATCTCTTCCTGTCCCGTCCATGCTGCTACAAAAGTTGGGTATTCATCCTTTCTGATGGAGGCATAATACTCCATAGTGTACATGGACCACATCTTCCTTATCCATTTGTCTGTTGAAGGGCATATTGGTTCTTTCCACAGTTAGGCGACCATGGCCATTGGTGCTCTAAACATTGTCTCCCACATCTTCTTAATGGAATAAGAGCCAGGTTCAAAAAGGACGAAATCTTAATATCTGTAAGGATGTGGATGGATCTACAGTGGATTTAGCTAAGTAAAATCAGTAAGAAAAGACCAATAGCCTGTAACTTGGATTCTGTAGATTTTCAGAACAAAAACAGATGAACATAGTGAGGGGAGAAGGCCAATGAAGAAACACACTCAAACTTAGAGCACAAACTGATCGTTGCTAGAGGACAGGGGTGTGGGTGGAAGGGTTAAATGGGTGACAACTATTAGGGAGAGTACTTGCTGTGATGAGCTCTGGGTGTTCTATGCAGGTGGGGAATCACAAAATCCTACCCTTGAAGTAAAGGAATGAACACTGCATGGAAACAAATTGGAATGGAAGTCAAGGAAGGAAAAAAGAACACCATGTTCTACTTCATGAGGAGTGAGGTAAATATGGAGGGATTTTTGCTCTACTGTTCTGTCAATGATCACTTTCCAACACACTGTTGTATGATACACTAGTTTCTGTTTGCATACGGCGCCCTCAAAAAACTTCCAGGAAGATTCAGATGTCAGAGCATGTTCATGTTCCATAGATATGTTCCTTCCAGTCTGCCCAGGTACAAAGGTAATTGTGGAAAAATATGGCAGAAGAGGAAAGGAGGTATTAAGCCTTCAGGAGGTAGCTTTCCCCTTTCTCATGAATGCCTGGGACAGTGTAAATTGAGAAGGAGGAGGGGGGGGGTCCCAGAGCTTTGCTGCAGACAGGGGAGTTCCAGGTCTGCCTAGAGCGGACAGGGTTCTTTGAGGAGAGCTGAGCTAGTGGCATGGTGGGCCCGAAATGTTGGTGATGAGGTGAGTTCCCCAAGGATCTGAGTTGATGATGGGGGTCGGGTGGTGCATCAGGCTCTGGGTTTGTAGCCAGGGGGCTGCAGAACAAGCAGGGGTCCTGATGGGGGCATGCAGGTTTCTCTGTCTCTGATGGTTCTGCACAGATCCAAAGGGACTAGTTTCCTGCTGGGTGGCAGGTGAACTCCTACAATGTGGGTCCAAGGTTACCAATCTAGTGGGCTCTGGGGACAGGCCTCTGGGGAAGGAAGCTTGAAAATGCAACCAAGAGTTAGGGTCATGGCCTTGGGGCATGGCAGGCCTGATCTGCTGACACTTAGGTGGGATACCCTCGGGATTGAGTTGAGGCTATGTGTCCTGCAACGTAGAAGAGTCAGGGTTTCTGGCCAGAGGGATGGCCGATGGTGGGGGTGGCTTTAGAGGGGCATGCTGGTTTCTCCCTCTCTGAGGGAACTATGGAGCTCCAAATGACATGGCTTCCCCCTGCATGGTGGTCAGGTTTCTGGCATGTTACAGAGGGGTCCTGAATCTGGGGAGTTTGGGGACCAGGCCTCTTTGGGGAGCATGAATTCAGGAAGCCTGAATTCAGAAACTAGAGTTATGCTAAGGTCCTAGGGGCATGGCATGCTCAATCTGCTGTTGCTGAGATGGGCTCCCTGGTGGGATGACTTCAGGGTGGGTATCAGGGGGCATGTCAGACTCCAACTTTGTGCCCTGGGGGTGAACTCAGGGTTGCATGGAGTTTTCTCAAACCCTGAGGGTTCTGCAGAGCTCCAAATGGCATGGTTTCCTCCTGTGTGGTGGACGCAATCCTGGGGTGTCACTGAGGCATCCTTAATCTATACCGGCATGAATCTCAGAAGTGGCCAATCTGGTGGGCTTGGGGGACAGGCATCTGAGCATGTAAGCCTGTACACCCTACCTAGGGTTAGGGTTAAGGGCTAAGGACATGGCAGGCCCGATGTGCTGGTGCTGATGTGGGCTCCTCTAAGGGCTGAGTTGAGGGCATAGATATGGTATCACAGCAGAATCAGGTTTTATGGCCATGGGGGTGACTCATGGTAGGGATGGCGTTAGGGGGGCTTACAGGATTCTCCAGGTCTGAGGGTTTGGTGCAGCTCCAAACCACAAGGTTTCCTCCCGTGTGGCAGGTGGAGTCCTGTGGTGTAGCTCAGTAGTCCTTAATCTAGGGGACTTGGGGATGGAAGCCCTAAAACCCAAACAGGGGTAATAGTAAGGGCCTAGGGACATGGTGACTCAATCTGCTGATGTTGAGGTGGGGTACCCTCAGGGCTGAGTTGAGGCCGTGTGTCCATCAGCTCAGCAGAATCCGATTTTATGACCGGGGGGCCACAGATGGTGGGAGTGTCTTTATAGGGACAGGTTTCTCCCCCTCTGATGGTTCAGCAGAACTCCAAATGGCATAGGTTTCCACTCTATGGCGAGTGGAGTCCTAGGGTGCATGTCAAGGTTCCTTAATCCAGGGGGTTTGTTGCCTGGAATCTCAGAATGGAAGCCTGAAAACCCAAACTAGGGTTAGGGTTATGTCCTAGGGGCATGCCAGGTCTGATCTGCTAGTGCTGAGGCGGGCTCCATGGAGGGCTGAGTTGAGGGCGGGTAATAGGTGGCTCGTGTGAATCTGCGTTTTTGTTCAGGAGGGGCTCAGATGCTGAGGCTTGCCTAAGGGGACACGAAGTTATTCCCTGCTCTGAGGTCTGACTAGCTACAAATGGCACCATAACAACATAGGCAGCTGGCAGACTGCCAGAGTGAGTCTCAGGCGTCTCCAATCTGGCCAGTTTGTGGGCTAGACCTAAGGCTACGGAAGCCTGTACACACAACCTAGGGTTAGGATTAAGGACTATTGGCATGGAAGCTCTGATATGCTGGTATTGAGGTGGGCTCCCTCGGGGCTGAGTGGACATGCATCTGGCTTGTGGCAGAATCCGGCATTATGTCCGGGGTGCTGCAGATGATGCGAGTGTGTGTAGGTGCTTATGCATCTTTCTTTCTGGAGGGCAGGCAGAGTCTCCTGGTGTGGATGTTGAATCCCCTGTGTGGAGGGTTAGAGTTAGGGATATAGGTTAGGGATAGGGTTAGGGTTAGGGGTTAGGGTTAGTGTTATGTCTTAGGGACAAGGGTTAGGGTTATGTCTTAGGGAAAAAGGTTAGGTTTAGAGTCAGAGTTAGGGATAGGGTGGGGTTAAGGTTTAAGATTAGGGTTAGAGTTAGGGATTAGGGTTACAGTTAGGCTATGGTAATTACTATGTCTTAGGGACAAGGCATGTCGGATCTGGAAACACAGATATAGGGTCACACAAGCACTGAGTTCAGGACGGGATGCAGGAGCCTCCTCAGGCCATGGGTTTTTGGTTGGAGGGGCAAAGATGGCGGGAATGGCATCAGGGGAGCATGCTGGTTTCTAGGGCTCTGAGGGTGTTAGAGAGCACCAAATGAAATGGTCTCCTTCTGTCTGAGACTCTGAATATGGGTATCAGTCTGATGCTCCCATCCATGGAAGGGATTGGGTGTCATGTCTCGGGGTCCTGGTCCTGAGCACCCAACCTAGGGTTAGGGTTTGGTCCTGGGAGAACAGCAGGCCTGATGGGCCAGTGCAGACTCAAGCTCTCTGGAGGGCTGAGTTGAGGACATTGGTCTGGTGGTCCATCAGGCTCTGGGATTGTGGTGTGTGGGTCCTCGGAAGGTAGGAATACTTTAGGGGCATGGAGTTTTCTCCAGCACAGGAGGTCCTGCACAGGGCCATGGGGTCCAGTTTCCTCGGGGTTAGCAGCCAGATTCCTGCATTGGGAATACGGGGTCCCCAGTCTGGAGGGCTAGGGAGCCAGACCTCTGGGGTGGGAAGCCAGAATATGCAAATTAAGTTTAGGGTTAAGTCATAGCGGTATGTCATCCCCTACCTGCCAGTGCTGTGGTGACCCTGCTCGATGCCTGAGTTGGGGGCGCATGTCTACAGGACCGTGAGACTTGGTTCCTTTTCCTTGGGGCCGCCAGAAGTGGGGATGGCCTCAAGAAGCCATGCAGGTTTCTTCTGCTCCGTGGGTTCAGCACATTTCCAAATGGCAGTGTGTCCTCCTGGGATCAGGTGCAATGATGGTGTGCAGCTCAGGGGTCCCCCATCTCGGCGCTTTAGGGACCAGGCATTGGAGGATTGACAGTGGAACACACAACCTGGGCTAGGGTTAGTATTAGGGTTTGGCTTAGGGATAGGGTTACTGTTATGTCTTAGAGACAAGGCAGGTCGGATCTGCCAGCACAGATATCGACACATCCAAGGGCATAGTTGAGGGCGGGAATCAGGAGGCTCCTCAGTCTTTGGTCTGGAGGATCAAAGATGGCAGAAATGGCCTCAGGGGAGCATGCCGAGTTCTAGGGCTCTGAGGGTGTTAGAGAGCACAAAATGAAATGGTCTCCTCCTGACTAAGGGTCTGAGTAAGGCCATCAATCTGATGCTCCCATCCATGGGAGGGTTTGGGTTTTAGACCTCTGGGGTCCAGAGCCTGAACACTGAAGTAGGGTTAGGGTTTGGTCCTTGGAGAATGGCAGGCCTGATATGCCAGTGCAGACCCAGGATCTCCAGATGGCTGAGTTGAGGGCATTGCTCTGGTGGCCCATCAGGCTCCAGGATTGTGGTGTTTGGGTCCTTGTAAGCTGTGGGTGTCTTTAGGAAGCATGGAAGTTACTCTAGCCAGGAGGGTTTTGCACAGGGCCATGGGGTCTAATTTCCTCACTGGTGGCTGCCAGAGTCCTGTGTTGGGAATATGGGGTCCCTAGTCTCAAAGTCTAGGGAGCCAGTCCTCTGAATATGGAAGCTTGAACACCCAAACTAGGGTTAGGGTTAGGTGGTAGGGGCAGGGCAGCACCTATATGCCGACACTGTGGTGACCCACCCGGAAGCCTTAGTTGAGGGTTAAGATCAACCCTGTAGACCTGGTGCGCCTAAAGTGAGTTAGCCAATAGGGCCGCCAATTCTCACAAGCATTTTGCCCATATTGTTATCTATTTGAGCAGAATGCTCATCAGAGTAAGCCGGCGTTGGGCAGCCCTGTGGATGCTATGTTCTCCGTGCTGAGGGCCCTTTCTCGGCACCCGAAGCGAGTTCGCCAGGCTTTTACCGGCCAAATCAATACTGATTTGGGCAGAACGATCGTGAGAATTGGCCAGCATTGGGCAGCCCTGGGGCCCACCCTGTTACCCATGGCTGAGGGCCCTTTCTCGCTTGGGGAATGTCCCGGCCGCCCGGAATATGCGTCAAGATGATGCGGAACACCCGGGGCCCCTGGTGAAGGGGAGCTTTCCAGGAGCAGAGTTGAGGGGTGGGTAGTAGCCATTCATCTTCCTCCAACTTTTCGGGAGGCTGGGGAGCCCAGGCATGGGTCTGGCCTCCGTGGGGGAATGAATGAGAATGTATCTCTTGTTTGAAGGCTTCCCTAACCCTAACCCTAACCCTAACCTTAACCCTAACCCTAACTTTTATGGTTCCTCTGTGAGGTGAGGACAATACCTTGTCCTGGAAGGGGGCTACAGTTCCCCAATCAAGAAATCCACATCTCTCTTTGCAACCTGACCTGCCCTTCCCTCAGTATTCCTCAGGGAAGATCTTCTCACTTCATGAGCTGACAGCTCTGAACTTAAAAACGAATATTGTTTTATATTTTTCAATGCCCTAGTTCATTTATGGCATATCTTTCAAAACTGCCAGTGGGGAGGCACCTGGGTGGCTCAGTGGGTTGAAGCCAGGGTCCTGGGCTCAAGCCCTGCATCGTGCTCCATGCTCAGTGTGGAGCCTGCTTCCTCCTCTCTCTCTCTTCCTGCCTATCTGCCTACTTGTGATTTCTGCCTGCCAAATTAATAAATAAAATCTTTAAAAAAACTGCCAGTGGGTTTTTAGCAGTCCTGGAGGTCTTCCTGCTCAAGGAGGGGATGACCTGGGAGAGGCAGGCTTCCTTCCCATCTCCCTCAGCATGTCCCTGAGCCCTGGAGCCATCTGTCCCACTGAGGGCTGAGGGATCCAAGACAGCCCATCTTTAGCCCAGGCGTTGTCTGCTGTGTAGACTGATGTGTACCAGTAGTGGTGGGAAGCTGGTATGGGACAGGTGCAGGCAATTTCTCCTTCTTTTTCCTTCCTCCTTTTCCACCCAGAGGTAGCTCAGAACAGACTTCAAGCCCTGCATCTCAAGATCACTTGACCCAGACACCCTGCTTTCAGCTGGTGACCTTAGCGGTTTCCTGTTGCTTCTGCCTCCCATACCCACTCCCATGGCCATTCATAGATCAGGGGAAGGATCCAACCCTTTTATGTACTTGGTACTCTTTCTGTCCCACACCCAGCCCACCCACATTTGTCTTCCAGGTATGTGCTTGGAAGGAAGCCCATCCATAGGAACTTACCATCCAAACAGATTTAGGTAATGACCACTGAATTAGAGATCCAGGATGCATAACAAACCTGCTCTGAAATCTGTCTCATACTGTATGACAATCTCACATGAAAACAAAAACAATAATAGATTTCTGGACAGTGAAGTGACATCCGTCTCTACTTACACTCTTGAAATCATAGGTCCTCACCCTGTTACAGTTAACAGGAGAAGTATAAGAATTCAGTGTAATTTGAATTCCAAGCATAGAGTGAATAATTATTGTACAGTTATACTCTCACAAGTATGTCTTATGAACATTGCACAGCAAAAGATTTTTCAAATAGTTTACTGAAAGAAAAACTCTTTTATTGTTTATTTTAATTCAGGTAGAGTTAACATACAGTGGTATATTAGTTTCAGGTGTACAATGTAGTGATTCAGTGATTCTATGTTTACTCAGCTGTCATCAAGAAAAGTGTACTCTTAGTCCCCATCATCCATTTCACTCATCCCTCCATCCACTTCCACTATGGTAACCACAGATTCAGCATTTTGCTTTGTATCTTCTTTCTCCTTTATTTATGTATATTCATTTTTTAAATTCCATGTAAGAGTGACATCACAAGGCATTTGTCTTTCTCCGACTGATGGATTTCACTTAGGACAGTACTCTCTAGCTCCATCCATGTGTCTGCAAATGGCAAGATTTCGTTTTTTTATGGATGAGTAATTTCCCACTGTGTGTGTGTGTGTGTGTGTGTGTGTGTGTGTGTGTGTACATGTATCATCTCATTTATCAATTTATCAAGAGATCCTTGGATTGCCTCCATATTGTAATACTGTAAATAATGTTGCAAAAAAACATAGGGGCACATGTATCCTTTTGAGTTATTGTTCTCATGTTCATTGGGTAAACACACGGTAGTGTGATTGCTGGATCATAATGTAGTTCTATATTTAACGCTTTGAGGAACAGTCATACTCTTTTCTACACTGGGTTCAGCATCTTGCACTCCCCAACAGTGCAAGAGGGTAGCCTTTTATCCACATCCTCCCAACATCTGTTTTCTTGTGCTGGTGCTGTTAGCCAATCTGATAGTGTGAGTTAATATCTCATGGAGATATTTTATTTGGATTTTCCTGTTGATGGTTGATGGTGAACATCTTTCCTGGTTGGTTTTCTGGGGGAGGGGCCTGCCACGTGGGTTTTCAGTCAATGGTGTTCCCTGAGTTAAGTCCTCCAGTCCCACTCAAGGGGGTGGGCTCTGAGGAAACCGTTTTTTTTTTTTTTTTTTTTTTCAGACTCTTGTTCTCTGGAGATTTATATGTTTGTTCACTTATTTTTTCCCTCTCGCCTTGACCACTTTTGATGGTTTCTGTAGTTTTATAGGAAAACAGACTGCACCCTGACCTCCCTCTCAGAGAGAAGCCTCAGTCTGGCTGCAGAGCTCAGATGAGATCCGCCTTGGCCGCCTGCAGAGCAGGTTCTGAGTCGCGGTCCCTGGGGACGCAGGATCTTCTGCTTGTACCACAAACCATGGCAGTGTTGGCTGTCTGGACAGATCCAGACCGCCAGAGAGGTTCCAAGCAGTGATCGCACAATGAGATTTTCCCACTGGCCGGGGCTGGGAGTGCCTGGTCTTTCTTGGTCTAAGAGCGCCAGGCTTGCGCAGGACTCTCTCAGGAGGGCTGTAGGTCCTGTGCATGTCTCAGGCTCTGAGAAGGGGCGCAGGTCCGAGAGCACCAGCCTGGCCCTTCGCGCACCTCTCTCACAGGAGAGTTTGGGGCGCATGTCTTAGGCTCTGAAACAATGGCGCGGGTCAAAGAGCGCCAGCTGGGCTTTTGTGTACATCTCTCAGGGTAGGATGTGGGGTGCGTGCATCTCAGGCTCTGTAGCAGGGCTCGAGCATTCTGTCCTATGATGTGACTCCTGGCCCCTCACAGGAGCCAGACCCCAGGCAATCAGGCATGCTGGCGGCTCAGGGGCCAAGACCTGGTTTCTCAACTGCACTCCATCTGGCTCAGTGCCAGGGGAGGCTGTCCTGGGACCAAGGACTTAAGCCCCTGTCCCTCGCCGCCCCAATTCCTACATTCCCCCCCCCCCATGATACTTTGCGCTTTTGGAGTGCTTTCAACCAATCTCCAAGTTAATGCTGGTCCCCAGACGCAGGGCACTCTCGCTCATATTGGGGGTATTACTTTCGAACCAGTCGCCTCTGGTGGCTCCCTCCCCCTTTTGTTTATCTTCCAATATCAGTCAGCCTTTCCCACCGCAATTTACCTGCCCACCGGCATCTTCTGCCATTATAGAGATCCAGACGTGTATAATTCTGACCTCAGGCTGATTTCATGGGTGATCGTAGTTCTTTGGTTGGTAATCAGCTCACTTTAGGGTACAGGTTGAAAAGTCGCCTCCTCCTACTTGCCTGCCATCTTGTCCCCTCCCCCCAATGTTGAGCTCTTTTATCCATTTCGAGTTTCTCTTTGTGTTTGGTGGAAGAGAATGGTCGAGTTTCATTCATCTACACAGAGCTGGCACAATTTTCCCAGCACCATTTATTGAAGAGACTGTATTTTTTCCACTGTATATTTTCCCGCTTTGTTGAAGTTTATTTGACCATAGAGTTGATGGTCAATATATGAGCTCTCTACTCTATTCCACATGTCTATGTGTCTGTTTTTATGCCAGTACCATTCTGTCTTGGTGATCACAGCTTTGTAGTTACCCTTGAAATTGGGCAAAGTGATGCTCCCAATTTTCTTTTTCTTTTTTTTTAATTTATTTTTTATTTATTTCCAGCATAACAGTATTCATTATTTTGCACCACACCCAGTGCTCCATGGAATCCATGCCCTCTGTTATGCTCACCACCTGGTACCCCGACCCCCTGCCCCTTCAAAACACTCAGATTGTTTTTCAGAGTCCATAGTCTTTCATGGTTGACCTCTCCTTCCAATTTCCCCCAACTCCTTTCTCCTCTCTATCTCCCCATGTCTTCCATGCTATTTGTTATGCTTCACAAATAAGTGAAACCATATGATCATTGACTCTCTGCTTGACTTATGTCACTAAGGAGAATCTCTTCCAGTCCCATCCCTGTTCTCCAAAAGCTGGGTATTCATCCTTTCTGATGGAGGCATAATACTCCATAGTGTATATGGACCACATCTTCCTAATCCATTCATCCGTTGAAGGGCATCTTGGTTCTTTCCACAGTTTGACGACTGCGGCCATTGCCGCTATAAACATTGGGGTACAGATGGCCCTTCTTTTCACTCAACCTGTATCTTTCGGGTCAATACCCAGGAGTGTAATTGCAGGGTCATAGGGAAGTTCTGTTTTTAATTTCTTGAGGATTCTCCAACACTGTTCTCCAGAGAGGCTGTAGCAACTTGCATTCCCACCAACAGTGGAAGAGGGTTCCCCTTTCTCCACATCCTCTCCAACACATGTTGTTTCCTCACTTGCTAATTTTGGTCATTCTAACTGGTGTAAGGTGATATCTAAATGTGGTTTTAATTTGAATCTCCCTGATGGCTAGTGACGATTAACATTTTTTCATGTGTCTGATAGCGATGTGTATGTCTTGATTGGAGAAGTGTCTTGTCATATCTTCTGATTTTTTTTATATAATTGTCTGTTTTGTGTGTGTTTAGTTTGAGGAGTTCTTTATAGATCCTGGATATCAACCTTTTGTCTACTGTCATTTGCAAATATCTTCTCCCATTCCGTGGGTTGCCCCTTTGTTTTCTTAAATGTTTCCTTTGCTGTGCAGAAGCTTTTGATTTTGATGAAGTCCCAAAAGTTCATTTTCACTTTTTTTCCTTTGTCTTTGGAGACATTTCTTGAAAAAAGTTGCTGTGGCTGATATCGAAGATATTACTGCCTATGTTCTCCTCTAGGGTTCTGATGGATTCCTGTCTCATGTTGAGGTCTTTTATCCATTTTGAGTTTATCTTTGTGTACGGTGTAAGAGAATGTTCGAGTTTCATTTTTCTACATAGAGCTTCCCAGTTTACCCAGCACCATTTATTGAAGAGACTGACTTTTTCCCATTGTATATGTTTTCCTGTTTTGTCAAAGATTATTTGCCCATAGAGTTGAGGGTCCATATCTGGGCTCTCTACTCTGTTACACTGGTCTATGTGTCCTTTTTTATGCCAATACCATGCTATCTTGATGATCTCAGCTTTGTAGTAAATCTCTAATTTCCCACTCTGTATGTTCATTGTTAGTGTATAAGAAAGCCACTGATTTCTGTACATTGACTTTGTATCCTGCCACGTTGCTGAATTTCTGTATGAGTTCTAGTAGTTTGGGGGTGGAGTCTTTTGGGTTTTCCCTATAAAGAATCATGTCATCTGCGAAGAGTGTTTGACTTCTTCATTGCTAATTTGGATACCTTTTGTTTCTCTTTGTTGTCTGATTGCTGTTGCTAGGACTTCTAATACTTAGTTGAACAAGTGTGGTAAGATTAGGCATACTTGTCATGTCCCTGATCTCAACGGGAAGGCAGCAAGCTTTTTTTTTAATTTCTTTTTTTATTAATTAATTTATTTTCAGCATAACAGTATTCATTATTTTTTCACCACACCCAGTGCTCCATGCAATCTGTGCCCTCTATAATATCCACTACCTGGTACCCCAACCTCCCACACCCCCGCAACTTCAAACCCCTCAGATTGTTTTTCAGAGTCCATACTCTCTCATAGTTCACTTACCTTTCCTATTTACCCCAACTCCCTTCTCCTCTCTAACTCCCCATGCCTTCCATACTATTTGTTATGCTCCACAAATAAATGAAACCATATGATCATTGACTCTCTGCTTGACTCATTTCATTTAGCATAATCTCTTCCAGTCCCATCCATGTTGCTCCAAAAGTTGGGTATTCATCCTTTCTGATGGAGGCATAATACTCCATAGTGTATATGGACCACATCTTCCTAATCCATTCATCCGTTGAAGGGCATCTTGGTTCTTTCCACAGTTTGGCGACCGTGGCAATTGCTACTATAAACATTGGGGTACATATGGCCCTTCTTTTCACTCAACCTGTATCTTTCGGGTCAATACCCAGGAGTGCAATTGCAGGATCATAGGGAAGTTCTGTTTTTAATTTCTTGAGGATTCTCCAACACTGTTCTCCAAAGAGGCTGCACCAACTTGCATTCCCACCAACAGTGGAAGAGGGTTCCCCTTTCTCCTCATCCTCTCCAACACATGTTGTTTCCTCACTTGCTAATTTTGGTCATTCTAACTGGTGTAAGGTGATATTTCAATGTGGTTTTGATTTGAATCTCCCTGATGGCTAGTGATGATGAACATTTATACTTTTGGTGAGTTATTTGCCTGGTTTCGGGAGGAGCATAATGCTGGCTTCATAAAAAGTATATGGAAGTTTTCCTTCTGCTTCAATTTTTGGAAAGAGCTTCAGGAGAAGAGGTGATACTTCTTCTCTGAAGGCTTGGTAGAATTGCCCAGAAAATTCATCAGATCCTGGGCTCTTTTTGTTGGGGTGGGACATTTCTTTTTCCTTTTTAATTTTTTTTTATTTTTATAAACATATATTTTTATCCCTGAGGGTACAGGTATGTGAATCAACAGGTTTACACACTTCACAGAACTCCCCATAGCACATAACCTCCCCAATGTCCATAACCCAGCCCCTCTTCACCTAACCTCCCTCCCCCCAGCAACCCTCAGTTTGTTTCATGAGATTAAGAATCACTTATGGTTTGTCTCCCTCCCAATCCCATCTTGTTTCATTTATTCTTCTCCTACCCCTTAACCTCTCCCGCCTATTGCATCTCCACCTCCTCATATCAGGAAGATCATATGGTAGTTATCTTTCTCTGCTTGACTTATTTTTCTAAGCATGATACCCTCTAGTCCCATTTACAATTGCACCCAAAATCATAAGATACCTAGGAATAAACCTAACCAAAGAGGCAAAGAATCTATATTCAGAAAACTATAAAGTACTCATGGAAGAAATTGAGGAAGACTCAAAGAAATGGAAAAATGTTCCATGCTCCTGGATTGGAAGAATAAATATTTTAAAAATATCTGTGCTACCTAAAGCAATCTACACATTTAATGCAATTCCTATCAAAGTACCATCCATCTTTTTCAAAGAAATGGAACAAATAATCCTAAAATTTACATGGAACCAGAAAAGACCTCGAATAGCCAAAGGAATATTAAAAAAAAAAAAGCCAAAGTTGGTGGCATCACAATTCCAGACTTCAAGCTCTATTACAAAGCTTTCATCATCCAGACAGCATGGTACTGGCACAAAAACAGACACACAGATCAATGGAACAGAACAATGATCCCAGAACTAGACCCTCAACTCTATGGTCAACTAAACTTCGACAAAGCAGGAAAGAATGTCCAATGGAAAAAAGTCTCTTCAATAAATGGTGTTGCGAAAATTGGACAGCCACATGCAGAAAAATGAAATTGGAACATTTCCTTACACCACACACAAAAATAAACTCAAAATGGATGAAGGACCTCGATGTGAGAAAGGAATACATCAAAATCCTTGAGGAGAACACAGGCAACAACCTCTTCAACCTCAGCAGCAGCAACATCTTCCTAGGAACATCGCCAAAGGCAAGGGAAGCAAGGGCAAAAATGAACTATTGGGATTTCATCAAGATCAAAAACTTTTGCACAGCAAAGGAAACAGTTAACAAAACCAAAAGACAACTGACAGAATGGGAGAAGATATTTGCAAATGACATATCGGATAAAGAGCTAGTGTCCAAATCTGTAAAGAGCTTATCACACTCAACACCCAAAGAACAAATAATCCAATCAACAAATGGGCAGAGAACATGAACAGACATTTCTGCAAAGAAGACATCCAGATGGCCAACAGACACATGAAAAAGTGCTCCATATCACTCGGCATCAGGGATATAAAAATTAAAGCCACGATGCGATATCACCTCACACTAGTCAGAATGGCTAAAATTAACAAGTCAGGAAATGACAGATGCTGGCGAGGATGCATAGAAAGGGGAGCCCTCCTCCACTGTTGGTGGGAATTCAAGCGGGTGAAACCACTCTGGAAAACAGCATGGAAGTTCCTCAAAATGTTGAAAATAGAACTACCCTATGACCCAGCAATTGCACTACTGGGTATTTGCCCAAAAGATACAAATGTAGTGATCCGAAGGGGACCATGCAGCAGAATGTTTTTAGCAGCACTGTCCACAATAGCCAAACTATGGAAAGAACCTAGATGTCCATCAACAGAGGACGTGGATGGAACTTTTGTGAGGTTTTTGGTCATGACTTCAATACCGTTACTGGTTAACGGTCTATGCAAGTTGTGACTGTCTTCCTGGTTCAATTTTGGGATTGTATAGTTTTCTGGGAATACATCCATTTCACCCAGGGGGCCTAGCTTATTGGCATACAACTGTTCATTTTTTAAATCTCTTTTCAGTGTAACCCTATTCATTGTTTTAGAACCACATCCAGTGCTCCATTCAATCCATGCCCTCTATAATACTTACCTTTTGTTTCCCACAACCCCCCAACCCTCTGCCCCTTAAATCCCTCCAATTCATTTTCAGAGTCCATAGTCTCTCATGGTTCACCCCCCCTTCCAATTTCCCTCCACTCCTTCTCCTATCCATCTCCCCTTGTCCTCCATGCTATTTGTTGTGCTCCACACATAGGTGAAACCATATGATAATTGACACTCTCTGCTTGACTTATTTCACGCAGTAGAATCTCTTCTAGTCCCGTCCATGTTGCTACAAAAGTAGGGTATTCATTCCTTCTGATGGAGGCATAATACTCCATAGTGTATATGGCCCACATCTTCCTTATCCTTTTGTCCTTTGAAGAGCATCTTGGTTCTATCCACAGTTTGGCGACCATGGCTATTGCTGTTCTAAATATTGGGGTACAGATGGCCCTCCTTTTCACTACATCTGTATCTTTGTGGTAAATACCAAGTAGTGTAATTGCAAGGTCATAGGGAAGCTCTGTTTTTAATTTCTTGAGGAATCTCCATTCTTTTCTCCAAAGTGCCTGTACCAACTTGTATTCTGGACAGCAGTGTAAGAGGTTTCCCCTTTCCCCACATCCTCCCCAACACATCTTTCCTGTCTTGCTAATTTTGGCCATTCTATCTGGTGTAAGGTTCTATCTCAATGTGGTTTTAATTTGCATTTCCCTGTTGGATAGTGATGATGAACATTTTTTCATGTGTCTGATAGCCATTTCTATGTCTTCATTGGAGTGGTGTCTGTTCCTATCTTCTGTCCAATTTTTTATATGATTTTCTGTTTTGTGTGTGTTGAGTTTGAGGAGTTCTTTATAGATCCTAGATATCAACCTTTTGTCTGTACTGTCATTTGCAAATGTCTTCTCGCAATCTGTGGGTTGCCTCTTTGTTTCATTGACAGTTTCCGTTGCTGTGCAGAAG